>NW_020253298.1:0-1369 GCF_003255815.1 Theropithecus gelada
TGCATAACGTGCAGGTTTGTTACATATGTATACTTGTGCCATGTTGGTGTGCTGCACCCATCAACTCGTCAGCACCCATCAACTCGTCATTTATATCAGGTATAACTCCCAATGCAATCCCTCCCCCCTCCCCCCTCCCCATGATAGGCCCCGGTGTGTGATGTTCCCCTTCCCGAGTCCAAGTGATCTCATTGTTCAGTTCCCACCTATGAGTGAGAACATGCGATGTTTGGTTTTCTGTTCTTGTGATAGTTTGCTAAGAATGATGGTTTCCAGCTGCATCCATGTCCCTACAAAGGACACAAACTCATCCTTTTTGATGGCTGCATAGTATTCCATGGTGTATATGTGCCACATTTTCTTAATCCAATCTGTCACTGATGGACATTTGGGTTGATTCCAAGTCTTTGCTATTGTGAATAGTGCCTCAATAAACATACGTGTGCATGTGTCTTTATAGCAGCATGATTTATAATCCTTTGGGTAAATACCCAGTAATGGGATGGCTGGGTCATATGGTACATCTAGTTCTAGATCCTTGAGGAATCGCCATACTGTTTTCCATAATGGTTGAACTAGTTTACAATCCCACCAACAGTGTAAAAGTGTTCCTATTTCTCCACATTCTCTCTAGCACCTGTTGTTTCCTGACTTTTTAATGATTGCCATTCTAACTGGTGTGAGATGGTATCTCATTGTGGTTTTGATTTGCATTTCTCTGATGGCCAGTGATGATGAGCATTTTTTCATATGTCTGTTGGCTGTATGAATGTCTTCTTTTGAGAAATGTCTGTTCATATCCTTTGCCCACTTTTTGATGGGGTTGTTTGTTTTTTTCTTGTAAATTTGTTTGAGTTCTTTGTAGGTTCTGGATATTAGCCCTTTGTCAGATGAGTAGATTGCAAAAATGTTCTCCCATTCTGTAGGTTGTCTGTTCACTCTGATGGTAGTTTCTTTTGTTGTGCAGAAGCTCTTTAGTTTAATTAGATCCCATTTGTCAGTTTTGGCTTTTGCTGCCGTTGCTTTTGGTGTTTTAGACATGAAGTCTTTGCCCATGCCTATGTCCTGAATGGTACTACCTAGGTTTTCCTCTAGGGTTTTTATAGTATTAGGTCTAACATTTAAGTCTCTAATCCATCTTGAATTAATTTTCGTATAAGGAGTAGGGAAAGGATCCAGTTTCAGCTTTCTACTTATGGCTAGCCAATTTTCCCAGCACCATTTATTAAATAGGGAATCCTTTCCCCATTTCTTGTTTCTCCCAGGTTTGTCAAAGATCAGATTGCTGTAGATGTGTGGTATTATTTCTGAGGACTCTGTTGTGTTCCATTGGTCTATATCTCTGTTTTGGTACCAGTACCATGCTGTT
>NW_020253299.1:0-1369 GCF_003255815.1 Theropithecus gelada
AACAGCATGGTACTGGTACCAAAACAGAGATATAGACCAATGGAACACAACAGAGTCCTCAGAAATAATACCACACATCTACAGCAATCTGATCTTTGACAAACCTGGGAGAAACAAGAAATGGGGAAAGGATTCCCTATTTAATAAATGGTGCTGGGAAAATTGGCTAGCCATAAGTAGAAAGCTGAAACTGGATCCTTTCCCTACTCCTTATACGAAAATTAATTCAAGATGGATTAGAGACTTAAATGTTAGACCTAATACTATAAAAACCCTAGAGGAAAACCTAGGTAGTACCATTCAGGACATAGGCATGGGCAAAGACTTCATGTCTAAAACACCAAAAGCAACGGCAGCAAAAGCCAAAACTGACAAATGGGATCTAATTAAACTAAAGAGCTTCTGCACAACAAAAGAAACTACCATCAGAGTGAACAGACAACCTACAGAATGGGAGAACATTTTTGCAATCTACTCATCTGACAAAGGGCTAATATCCAGAACCTACAAAGAACTCAAACAAATTTACAAGAAAAAAACAAACAACCCCATCAAAAAGTGGGCAAAGGATATGAACAGACATTTCTCAAAAGAAGACATTCATACAGCCAACAGACATATGAAAAAATGCTCATCATCACTGGCCATCAGAGAAATGCAAATCAAAACCACAATGAGATACCATCTCACACCAGTTAGAATGGCAATCATTAAAAAGTCAGGAAACAACAGGTGCTAGAGAGAATGTGGAGAAATAGGAACACTTTTACACTGTTGGTGGGATTGTAAACTAGTTCAACCATTATGGAAAACAGTATGGCGATTCCTCAAGGATCTAGAACTAGATGTACCATATGACCCAGCCATCCCATTACTGGGTATTTACCCAAAGGATTATAAATCATGCTGCTATAAAGACACATGCACACGTATGTTTATTGAGGCACTATTCACAATAGCAAAGACTTGGAATCAACCCAAATGTCCATCAGTGACAGATTGGATTAAGAAAATGTGGCACATATACACCATGGAATACTATGCAGCCATCAAAAAGGATGAGTTTGTGTCCTTTGTAGGGACATGGATGCAGCTGGAAACCATCATTCTTAGCAAACTATCACAAGAACAGAAAACCAAACACCGCATGTTCTCACTCATAGGTGGGAACTGAACAATGAGATCACTTGGACTCGGGAAGGGGAACATCACACACCGGGGCCTATCATGGGGAGGGGGGAGGGGGGAGGGATTGCATTGGGAGTTATACCTGATATAAATGACGAGTTGATGGGTGCTGACGAGTTGATGGGTGCAGCACACCAACATGGCACAAGTATACATATGTAACAAACCTGCACGTTATGCA
>NW_020253300.1:0-1368 GCF_003255815.1 Theropithecus gelada
ATGAAATATCTGTTCTCAGTTTCAACAGAAATAAGGCTAGCAAAGAGATCCACGAAATACACATGTAACTCTGTGAGATGAATTAACAGAAAACTACGCAGTTTTTCAGAAACCTTCTTTCGAGATTTCATCTGAGGATATTTCCTTTTTCACCATAGACCTCTATGGGCTTCCAAATATCACTTTGCCAATTCCACAAGAACTGTCTTTGCGAAAGGCTTCTTGAGGTCAAAGCTGTAACTCTGAGAGATGATTTTACAGAACACAAAGAAGTTTCTCAGCAAACTTCTTCCGCTTTGTTATCGGAGGATATTTCCTTTGGCCCTATAGTCCTCAAAGGGATCCGAAATATCTGTTCTCAGATTTCACAGAAATAAGGCTACCAAAGAGATCCACGAAATACAGATGTAACTCTGTGAGAGGAATTAACAGAACACTAAGCAGTTTCTCAGACAGCTTCTTTCCAGATTTCATCTGAGGATATTTCCTTTTTCACCATCCCCTATATGGGCTTCCAAATATCACTTTGCCAATTCCACAAGAACTGTCTTAGCGAAAGGCTTCTTCAGTGGAAAGCTGTATCTCTGTGAGATGATTTCACAGAACACAAAGTAGTTTCTCAGAAAGCTTCTTTCTCTTGGTTATCGGAGGATATTTCCTTTGGCCCTATACTCTTCAAAGGGATCCGAAATATCTGCTCTCAGGTTCCACAGAAATAAGGCTAGGAAAGTAATCCACGAAATACACATGTAACTCTGTGAGATGAATTAACAGAACACTAATCAGTTTCTCAGAAAGCTTCTTTCCAGATTTCTTCTGAGGATATTTCGTTTTTCACCATAGCCCTCTAAGGGCTTCCAAATATCACTTTGCCAATTCCACAAGAACTGTCTTATTGAAAGGCTTCTTGAGGGCAAAGCTGTAACTCTGAGAGACGATTTCACAGAATACAAAGAAGTTTCTCAGCAAGCTTCTTTCTCTTTGTTATCGGAGGATATGTCCTTTGGCCCTATAGTCTTCAAAGGGATCCGAAATATCTGTTCTCAGATTCCACAGAAATAAGGCTAGCAAAGAGATCCACGAAATACAGATATAACTCTGTGAGTGGAAGTCACACATCACAGAGTAGTTTCTCAGAAAGCTTCTTTCCAGATTTCATCTGAGGATATTTCCTTTTTCACCATAGACAACTATGGGCTTTCAAATAGCACTTTGCCAATTCCACAAGAAATGTCTTAGCGAAAGGCTTCTTGAGGGTAAAGCTGTAACTCTGCGAGATGATTTCACAAAACACAAAGAAGTTTCTTAGAAAGCATGTTTTTCTTTGTTATCGGAAGATATTTCCTTTGGCCCTATAGTCTTCAAAGG
>NW_020253301.1:0-1368 GCF_003255815.1 Theropithecus gelada
ACGAAATACAGACGTAACTCTGTGAGATGATATAACAGAACACGAAGCGGTTTCTCAGAAAGCTTCTTTCCAGATTTCATCTGAGGATATTTCCTGTTTCACCATAGTCTTCTATGGGCTTCCAAATATTACTTTGCCAATTCCACCAGAACTGTCTTAGCGAAAAACTTCTTGAGTGGAAAGCTGTAACTCTGTGGGATGATTTCACAGAACACAAAGAAGTTTCTCAAAAAGCTTCTTTGTCTTTTTTATCGGAGGATATTTCCTTTGGCCCTATAGTCTTCAAAGGGATCCGAAATATCTCTTCTCAGATTCCACAGAAATAAGGCTAGCAAAGGGATGCACGAAATACAGATGCAACTCTGTGAGATGAATTAACAGAACACTAAGCAGTTTCTCAGAAAGCTTCTTTCCAGATTTCTTCTGAGGATATTTCCTTTTTCAGCATAGCCCTCTATGGGCTTCCAAATATCACTTTGCCAATTCCACTAGAACTGTCTTAGAGAAAGGGTCTCTAGAGGAAAGCTGTAACTCTGTGAGACGATTTCACAGAACACAAAGAAGTTTCTCAGAAAGCTTCTTTCTCTTTGTTATCGGAGGATATTTCCTTTGGCCCTATAGTCCTCAAAGGGATCCGAAATATCTGTTCTCAGATTCCACAGAAATAAGTCCAGCAAGGAGATTCACGAAATACAGATGTAACACTCTGAGCTGAATTAACAGAACACTAAGCATTTTCTCAGAAAGCTTCTTTCCGTATTTCATCTGAGGATATTTCCTTTTTCACCATAGCCCTCTAAGGGCTTCCAAATATCACTTTGCGAATTCCACAAGAACTGTCTTAGCGAAAGTTTCCTTGAGGGGAAAGCTGTAACTCTGTGAGATGATTTTACAGAACACAAAGAAGTTTCTCAGAAAGCTTCTTTCTCTTTGTTATCGGAGGATATTTCCTTTGGCCCTATAGTCTTCAAAGGGATATGAAATATCAGTTCTCAGATTACACAGAAATAAGGCTAGCAAAGAGATGCACGAAATACAGATGTAACTCTGTGAGATGAATTAACGCAACACTAAGCAGTTTCTCAGAAAGCTTCTTTCCGTATTTCATCTCAGGATATTTCCTTTTTCACCATAGCCCTCTATGGGCTTCCAAATATCACTTTGCCAATTCCACCAGAACTGTCTTAGCGAAAGGCTTCTTGAGGGGAAAGCTGTAACTCTGTGAGATGATTTCACAGAACACAAAGAAGTTTCTCGGAAAGCTTCTTTCTCTTTGTTATCGGAGGATATTTCCTTTAGCAATATACTCTTCAAAGGGATACGAAATATCTGTTCTCAGATTACACAGAAATAAGGCTAGCAAAGAGA
>NW_020253302.1:0-551 GCF_003255815.1 Theropithecus gelada
GGGCTTCCAAATATCACTTTGACAATTCCACAAGAACTGTCTTAGCGAAAGGCTTCTTGAGGGGAAAGCTGTAACTCTGTGAGATGATTTCACAGAACACAAAGAAGTTTCTCAGAAAGCTTCATTCTCTTTGTTATCGGAGGATATTTCCTTTGGCCCTATAGTCTTCAAAGGGATCCGAAATATCTGTTCTCAGATTCCACAGAAAAAGGCTAGCAAAGAGTTACACGAAATACAGATGTAACTCTGTGAGATGAATTAACAGAACACTAAGCAGTTTCTCAGAAAGCCTCTTTCCAGATTTCATCTGCGGATATTTCTTTTTTCACCATAGCCCTCTACGGGCTTCCAAATATCACTTTGGCAATTCCACAAGAACCCACTTAGCGAAAGGCTTCTTGAGGGGAAATCTGTAACGCTGTGACATGATTTCACAGAACACAATGAAGTTTCTCAGAATTCTTCTTTCTCTTTGTTATCGGAGGATATTTCCTTTGGCCCTATAGTCTTCAAAGAGATCCGAAATATCTGTTCTCAGATTCCACAGAAAT
>NW_020253302.1:573-1368 GCF_003255815.1 Theropithecus gelada
GAATTCTTCTTTCTCTTTGTTATCGGAGGATATTTCCTTGGGCCCTATAGTCTTCAAAGAGATCCGAAATATCTGTTCTCAGATTCCACAGAAATAAGGTTAGCAAAGAGATCCAGGAAATACAGATGTAACTCTGTGAGATGAATTAAGAGAACACTAAGCAGTTTCTCAGAAACCTTCTTTCCCGATTTCATCTGAGGATATTTCCTTTTCCACCATAGCCCTCTAAGGGATTCCATATAAAACTTTGGCAATTCCAGAAGAACTGCCTTAGCGAAAGGTTCTTGAGGGGAAAGCTGTAACTCTGTGAGATGATTTCAGAGTACACAAAGAAGTTTCTCAGAAAGCTTCTTTCTCTTTGTTATCGGTGGATATTTCCTTTAGCCCTATAGTCTCCAAAGGGATCCGAAATATCTGTCCTCAGAATCCAAAGAAATAAGGCTAGCAAAGAGATCCACGAAATACAGATGTAACTCTGTGAGATGAATTAACAGAACACTAAGCACTTTATCAGGAAGCTTCTTTCCAGATTTCATCTGAGGATATTTCCTTTTCAACCATAACCCTATATGGCCTTCCAAATATCACTTTGCCAATTCCACAAGAACTGTCGTAGCGAAAGACTTCTTGAGGGGAAAGCTGTAAGTCTGTGAGATGATTTCACAGAACACAAAGTAGTTTCTCAGAAAGCTTCTTTCTCTTTGTTATCGGAGAATATTTCCTTTGGCCCTAGAGTCTTCAAAGGGATCCGAAATATCTGTTCTCAGATTCCACAGGAATAAGGCTAGCAAAGAG
>NW_020253303.1:0-827 GCF_003255815.1 Theropithecus gelada
AAACTTCTTGGTGTTCTGTGAAGTCATCTTACAGAGTTACAGCTTTCCCCTTAAGAAGCCTTTGCAAAGACAGTTCTTGTGGAATTGGCAAAGTGATATTTGGAAGCCCGTAGAGGGCTACGGTGAAAAACGAAGTATCCTCGGATGAAATCTGAAAAGAATCTTTCTGAGAAACTGCTTAGTGTTCTGTTAATTCATCTCACAGAATTACATCTGTGTTTCGTGGATCTCTTTGCTAGCCTTATTTCTGTGGAATCTGAGAACAGATATTTCGGATTCCTTTGAAGACTATGGGGCCAAAGGAAATATCCTCCGATAAGAAAGAGAAAGAAGCTTTCTGAGAAAGTTTTTTGTGTTCTGTGAAATCATCTCAAAGAGTTACAGCTTTCCCGTCAAGAAGCCTTCCCTAAGCCAGTTGTTGTGGAGTTGGCAAAGTGATATTTGGAAGCCCATAGAGGGCTATGGTGAAAAAGGAAGTATCCTCGGATGAAATCTGGAAAGAAGCTTCCTGAGAAACAGCTTAGTGTTCTGTTAATGGATCTCACAGTGTTACATCTGTATTTGGTGGAGGTCTTTGCTAGCCTAATTTCTGTGGAGTCTGAGAACAGATATTTCGGACCCCTTTGAAGACTATAGGGCCATAGGAAATATCCTCCGATAACAAAGAGAAAGAAGCTTTCTGAGAAACTTCTTTGTGTTCTGTGAAATCATCTCACAGAGTTACAGCTTTCCCCTCAAGAAGCCTTTGGCTGAGACAGTTGTTGTGGAATTGGCAAAGTGATATTTGGAAGCCCATAGAGGGCTATGGTGAAAAAGGAAATATCCTC
>NW_020253303.1:893-1368 GCF_003255815.1 Theropithecus gelada
GGAAAGAAGCTTTCTGAGAAACTGCTCTGTGATTTGGGACGTCCACTCTCAGAGTTACAACTGTATTTCGTGGATCTCTTTGCTAGCCTTATATATGTGGAATCTCAGAACAGATATTTCGGATCCCTTTGAAGACGATAGGGCCAAAGGAAATATCCTCCGATAACAAAGAGAAAGAAGCTTTCTGAGAAACTTCTTTGTGTTCTGTGAAATCATCTCACAGAGTTACACCATTCCCGTCAAGAAGCCTTTCGCTAAGACAGTTTTTTGGAATTGGCAAAGTGATATTTGGAAGCCCCTAGAGGGCTATGGTGAAAAAGGAAATATCCTCAGATGAAATCTGGAAAGAAGCTTTCTGAGAAACTGCTCTGTTATGTGTGACCTCTACTCACAGAGTTATATATGTATTTCTTGGATCTCTTTGCTAACATTATTTCTGTGGAATCTGAGAACAGATATTTCGGATCCCGTTGAA
>NW_020253304.1:0-1368 GCF_003255815.1 Theropithecus gelada
CACAGAGTTACATCTGTATTTCGTGGATCTCTTTGCTAGCCTTATTTATGTGGAATCTGAGAACAGATATTTCGGATCCCTTTGAAGACTATAGGGCCAAAGGAAATATCCTCCGATAACAAAGAGAAAGAAGCTTTCTGAGAAACTTCTTTGTGTTCTGTGAAATCATCTCACAGAGTTCCAGCTTTCCCGTCAAGAAGCCTTTCGCTAGACAGTTCTTGTGGAATTGGCAAAGTGATATTTGATAGCCCATAGAGGGCTACGTGAAAAAGGAAATATAATCAGATGAAATCTGGAAAGAAGCTTTCTGAGAAACTGCTTAGTGTTCTGTTAACTCATCTCACAGAGTTACATCTGTATTTCGTGGATCTCTTTGCTAGCCTTATTTCTATGGAATCTCAGAACAGATATTTCGGATCCCTTTGAATACTTTCGGCCAACGGAAATATCCTCCGATAAGAAAGAAAAAGAAGCTTTATGAGAAACTTCTTTGTGTTATGTGAAATCATCTCACAGAGTTACAGCTTTCCCCTCAAGAAGCCTTTCCCTAAGACAGTTCTTGTGGAATTGGCAAAGTGATATTTGGAAGCCCATAGAGGGTTATGGTGAATAAGGAACTATCCTCAGATGAAATCTGGAAAGAAGCTTTCTGAGAAACTGCTCTGTGATGTGTGACTTCCACTCACAGAGTTACATCTGTATTTCTTGGATCTCTTTGCTAGCCTTATTTCTGTGGAATCTGAGAACAGATTTTTCGGATCCCTTTGAAGTCTATAGGGCCAAAGGAAATATCCTTCGATAACAAAGAGAAAGAAGCTTTCTGAGAAACTTCTTTGTGTTCTGTGAAATCATCTCACAGAGTTACAGCTTTCCCCTCAAGAAGCATTTCGCTAAGACAGTTCGTGTGGGATTGGCAGGGTGATATTTGGAAGCCCATTGAGGGGTATGGTGAAAAAGGAAATATCCTCAGATGAAATCTGGAAAGAAGCTTTCTGAAAAACTGCTCTGTGATGTGTGACTTCCACTCACCGAGTTACATCTGTATTTCGTGGATCTCTTTGCTAGCCTTATTTCTGTGGAATCTGAGAACAGATATTTCGGATCCCTTTCAGGACTATAGGGCCAACGGAAATATCCTCCGATAAGAAAGAAAAAGAAGCTTTATGAGAAACTTCTTTGTCTTCTGTGAAATCTTCTCACAGAGTTGCAGCGTTCCACTCAAGAAGCCTTTCGCTAAGACAGTTCTTGTGGAATTGGCAGAGTGATATTTGGAAGCCCATAGAGGGGTATGGTGAAAAAGGAAATATCCGCAGATGAAATATGGAAAGAAGCTTTTTGAGAAACTGCTTAGTGTTCTGTTAATTCATC
>NW_020253305.1:0-7671 GCF_003255815.1 Theropithecus gelada
GGGCCACCTGGTGCTAACTTTTTAGGTTTTGTGAGGCCTAGTTTCATTCCCTCCTCTTTTTATGTCAGAGGCTCAATCTTGAGCCTCTTCTTCAGTTCTAAGGGTCTGGTATTGTTGGGTCAGAACCATAGCATGTACTATGTTTAATCTATTTTTAATAAGGGTGAGTAAGCGGTTGAGTATGCACGGCCCGAAAGTCAGGATGAGCGTGAGTAGGATGAGGGGTCCTAAGATGGTGGAGATTAGGGTGCTAAACCAAGGGGATCGATTGTACCAATTTTCAAACCAATTTTGCTGAGATTCTCTCTCCTTTTTTCTTTTGTCTAATCTTTCTCTTAGTTTTGCCATAGAATCCTTGACTACTCCTGAATGATCTGCATAAAAACAACATTGCTCTTTTAGGGCTGCACAGAGCCCGCCCTCTTTTAGAAAGACAATTTCTAGTCCTCGTCGGTTTTGTAACACAACTTCCGACAGGGAAGTTAAAGACTCTTCAAGTTTTGTGATGGAGTGTTCTATGGCTCTAAGGTCCTCATCTATGGCTTCTCTAAGTTGGTGCAGATGGTATTTACCATGTACCAGGGCCGCCGTCCCGGTCCCAACTCCAGCCGCTACTCCAATTCCTAACATGACAGCGAGGGTGAGGGAGATAGGTTCTCTTTTAGGTCTTATATGAGTTTTTTGTTCATACCGAAGATCAAAAGAGTCTCCAGAATGATAGTAGACTCGGGGAACAACTTGTACCAATACGCAATAGTGGGTGCCGCTGTTAAAAACAGCTGTGGATATACAGGGGGTGAGCCCAGTGTCGCACGCCCACCAGTCCACCTCAGAGGGGACCAAGTAGTGATTGGAACTGGGTACTGCCAAGGTTACATTACAGAGATGCTGATGACTAGGGGGTACTTGGCCTATGCAAGTTCCTGACCCAGAAACTTCAGCCAGGGTCAGTTTATTGCGTTGTTCCCACGCGCATCCAGTAGGATTAGTGGAATTGATGAACTTAGCAGTGGAGGCGATGCCTTCGTAATAAGGAGGACTTGTTGCTAGGCATAACCAGCAAGAGGAGGTGAATTCTGGCCTTGTCTGATTTAAGGCAAGATAGGAACCTTTTATGAGATTCAGGAGCCTGTTTTCTATTTCCGGGTTAGGGGCCCATCGGGTGATGTCTTGAGTTGAGGATGCGTATTCAGAGGAGGCGGAGATCAAGGGTGGGGAAGTACTTTGAGGAGCCTCTAATTGGGGCTTCTCAGATATGGGAACCGGGGGCTTCCTAGCTTCTAATAAGACCTGGTTTGGCCCTACTATAACAGGGGCAGTGTCCGGATTGACCAATAGTCTGATTTGGAGGGGAATTTTAGGCGGGTTGTGCTGGTATAAATAGAGGCCCCATATTAACCCTGTTGTTATCCATCTGTTATCAGATTTTGCTGCATCTTCAAACTTGATGCGGACCAGGTTGCAATTTTCCGAATATCGGGTTGTGGTACAGGGCTGGACAAAGGACATGGTTATGTACCAAGGTTTTGTGGCCCATTTCCATTCTCCATCATTAGTAGTCACACAGGACCAGCTTTTGCAATATAAGTGAGTCAGATCTCCACAAGTTTTTTTCATTTGTCCTGTCCTGAATCCGGGACAGGCATAAAACCCGTTCCGGCTGATGGATACCCTTCTAGCCTGTCTTTTCCATTCTTGTCCATCCTGAGGAGTCCCTAATAGGACTCCTGTGGGAGCAGTAAACCGGGGGCCTGTGTCTTTTATCTTTCCTGCTATTTTTTCTAGGTTGAAATAGAGGTCTGGAAACCAAGTCCCTATAGGAGCATTCTCGGAGGTCTCATTTAAGACCTCTTGATTATTAAAATTAATTATCTGCCAGGTCAGGCTAAATGGCCGGTGGGGGTTAGCGTCAAAAGCTATACTAGAGACGGCGCAGGGAAGAAGGGCAAACAATAAGCAGAGAGTTAGATACGAGAGAGTCTTATCTTGAGCGGGTTCTCGGAGCGTCGGAGTCTCCATATCTCAGGTGGTGTTGGTCCGGGCGTCTCTGGAGAAGCCTTGACGTGGGATGCGTGGATCCAAGTGGAGATTCCGTCAACCTTTATGGCTGTGGGCGTGGTCAGGAGAACGATGTAGGGTCCTTTCCACCGAGGCTCTAGTCCTTGAGTGCGGTGCCGTCTAACGTAGACAGAGTCTCCCACCTGGAAGGGGTGACTGGTCTGTGGATGTCCTGGTTGGTACAGTTCTGCCAAGGGGGCCCAGATTTGGGCCTGTACTGCTTGGAGTCCTTTTAGCCGGGCCTGTAGGTCAGTCTTAGGATCGGAGGGGGAGAAGGAGTTAAGCAAGGTTGACAAAGGGGGAGGTCCTCCGTAGAGGATTTCATATGGAGTGAGCCCAAAACGGTTAGGCGTATTTCGGGCCCTTAACAAAGCTAAGGATAGGAGGCGTCTCCAATCTTTTAAACCAGTCTCTAAGGTCAATTTAGTAAGGGTCTCTTTTATTGTTCTATTCATTCTTTCTACCTGTCCTGAGCTCTGGGGTCTATAGGCACAATGTAATTTCCAATTAATCCCCAATATCCTGGCGAGCCCCTGACTTACCTGAGAAACGAAGGCCGGCCCGTTGTCTGACCCAATTACCTTGGGAAGTCCAAATCTAGGAAAGATTTCTTCTAAAATTTTCTTGGCTACTATGTGTGCCGTTTCTTGCCGGGTGGGGTAGGCTTCTACCCATCCTGAAAAGGTATCTACAAACACCAGTAAGTACTTATATCCAGCATAGTGAGGTTTTACTTCAGTGAAGTCTATTTCCCAATAGACTCCCGGGCGGTTACCAGGGTCCGTTTCCCTGCTGGCACTCGGGTAGCCCCAGCGTTTACCTGCTGACAGACCTTACAGGCAGATGTCACTTGCTCTATGAGTGTACTTGCCCTTGGGATTAGAAAGTCAGTTTTTTCAATTAACAATTTTAGCTTTCGATTACCCAAGTGTGTCCAGGCATGCATCTGCTGGATCATTGCCAGGGCTTCCTTTTGGGGAAGGACTATTTTCCCTTCTTTTTCCCAGTTTCTAGTGTCTTTGTTTTCTGTAGCCCCTATGGCTCTTGCTTCTTCCTGGTCTTCAGAGGTATAAGTATGTTCAATAGTTATGTGGCTGGTGTTGTCAGGTTCTGTGGCTAGAGTCAGTACTTCCGCCCTGGCGGCTTGCCTGGCCACTTGGTCAGCCTGTCTGTTTCCTACTGCGACTGGATCCTGTCCTTTCTGATGCCCGGGGCAGTGAATTATGGCCACTTCTTGAGGAAGAAAAAGGGCCTTTAATAAGGCAATTATTTCAGCTTTGTTCTTGATTTCCTTTCCTTCTGAGGTTAGGAGACCTCTTCTTTCATAGATACTTCCATGAGTATGAGCCGTTGCAAAGGCATATCGGCTATCAGTATAAATGTTAGCTTTCTTTCCCTTGGACAGCTCTAGGGCCTTGGTTAGTGCTATTAACTCAGCCTTCTGTGCAGACGTGCCAGGAGGTAGTGATTGTGCCCAAATGGTGTTGTGTCCGTCTACTACCGCTGCTCCCGCCCTCCGAGTACCTGAGTCAAGGTAACTGCTGCCGTCTGTGTACCAGGTGTGATCCGCGTCTGGGAGCTCTTGGTCTTTAAGGTCTTCTCATGTTCCATGGGTCTCAGCCAGTACTTGCCGACAATCGTGTGGGCTTGGTTGGTCTTCTGGTACCGGCAGCAGCGTAGCAGGGTTTAGGGTGACCGGAGGGCCAAACTGGACGCGGTCCGTGTCCAGTAAGAGGGCCTGGTAGTGGGTTAGGCGTGCGTTGGTTATCCACCGGTCCGGGGGCTGCCGCACTATGGCCTCTAGAGTATGTGGGGTAATAACAGTCAGTGGCTGCCCAAGGGTTAACTTAGCAGAGTCCTTGACCAGCATAGCGGTGGCTGCCATGATACGAAGACATGGGGGCCAGCCGGCCGCCACAGGGTCCAGCTTCTTGGACAGGTACGCTACCGGTCTTTTCCAAGGCCCCAATTTTTGGGTCAGGACTCCTTTGGCAATCCCTTGCCTTTCGTCCAGGAAGAGGGTAAAGGGCTTCGAGGTGTCCGGTAACCCAAGGGCTGGGGCAGACAAGAGTGCCTTTTTTAGTGCCTCAAAAGCCAATTGATGCTCTGTCTGCCAGGTGAAAGGGGTGTTTTCCTTGGTGAGTGCGTAAAGGGGGGCGGCCAATTCAGCAAAACCGGGTATCCACAAGCGACAGAACCCAGCAGTTCCCAAGAATTCACGTACTTCCCTGGGACTTCGTGGTGGTGGAAGGCGAGCCACTGTCTCTATGCGCCCAGGGGTGAGCCACCTTTTCCCTTCACTCAAGATATACCCCAGATATGTTACCTTGGTCTGGCAGAGCTGTGCCTTCTTGGCAGATGCCCGGTATCCTTTTTCACCCAGTTCCTGGAGTAGATGCCTGGTACCTTGTATGCAGGTTTCCTTTGTAGGGGCAGCCAGGAGGAGGTCATCTACATATTGGAGTAAGGTCACTTCTGGATTTTGGGTCCGGAAGTCGGTCAGGTCTCGATGAAGAGCCTCATCGAAGAGAGTGGGAGAGTTCTTGAATCCTTGGGGAAGCCGGGTCCAGGTCAATTGGCCCGAAATTCCTTTCTCAGGATCTTTCCACTCAAAGGCAAAGAGTTCTTGGCTTTGGGGGGCCAGAGGCAAACAGAAGAAAGCATCTTTTAAATCTAATACTGTATACCAGTTATAGCCTGGTTTTAAGGTGCTGAGTAAGTTGTAAGGATTGGGGACCGTGGGATGGATGTCCATGGTTCTTTTGTTAATTTCTCTCAGGTCTTGGACAGGCCTGTAATCCTGAGTACCGGGCTTTTTTACTGGCAGAAGAGGAGTGTTCCAGGGCGAGCGACAAGGTCGCAACACTCCGAGTTCTAGAAATTTGTTAATGTGCTGCCGAATTCCTATATGAGCCTCTCGGCTCATGGGATATTGCTTGATAGACACGGGCACCGCCGTGGGCTTTAGATCAATTATGATTGGGGCTTGATACTTAGCTAGCCCGAGTCCTCCTGTTTCCGCCCAAGCTTGGGGAAAGTCTTGCAACCAAACATTGGGGAGGCTAGTGATGACCGGAGCGTCGAAAAGCCGATGCTCATCTTGCAGAGACACAGTTAAAATTTGGATGGGCTGACCGTCCCGATTTAATACCTGGGCCCCAGTCTCGGAGAAGTGGATTTGGGCTCCGAGCTTGGTCAGAAGATCTCGCCCTAGGAGGGGGTAGGGGCATTCAGGTACCACCAAGAAGGAATGTGTCACCATTCCTTGTCCAAGATTAACTGTCCGGTGGTTAGTCCACTTGTGCAATTTTCCCCCTGTTGCCCCCTGGACCCAGGATGTGCGGGAAGACAGGGGCCCGTCTGCCTTTGTCAAAACTGAATGTTGGGCGCCAGTGTCCACCAAGAAGGTGGTGGGTTGCCCCCCTACAGAGAGAGTTAGCCGGGGCTCGGGGGGGGGCTCCAGAGCCTTGACTCCCCTATTCGCTATCTTCACCTAGGGTGAGGACAGCGGCCGGTTTCTTTTGGTCTTTGGGACGCTTGGGGCAATCTTTGATCCAATGTCCTCGTTCTTTGCAGTAGGCACACTGGTCTTTGTCTACTTTTGGCCGCCTTCGCTTTTCTCCCTCTCTCCCTGGTCCTTTTTCTTTCACTATTGCCGCCAGGATTTTTGTTAAATGCTTATCCCTCTTTCGATCCCTACGATCCTCTCGCTCCTCCTGTTCCTTCGCTAACCTGGCTTCCCTTTCCTCAGGGGTTTCTCTCTTATTATATACTTTTTCTGCCTCCCTAACCAATTCCTGTAATCCATAGGTCTGGATCCCATCCAGCCTCTGGAGTTTCCCTCTGATATCTAATGCAGCTTGGTCTATGAATGCCATAGCTATGGTGGCCTTATGTTCTAGGGCCTCTGGGTCGAATGGGGTATACATTCGGAACCCTTCCAGTAGCCTTTCCATGAAGGCTGCCGGGCTTTCGTCCCTTTCCTGAGTTATAGTTCTTACCTTGGCCAAATTTGTGGGGCGTTTTCCTGCCCCTTTGAGACCCGCCAACAGAGCCTGGCGATAGATTCGGAGACTCTCCCTACCTGGTGCCGTTTCATAGTCCCAGTCCGGGCGGGTGAGGGGAAATCCCTCGTCTATTTCATTGGGGAGTTGGGTTGGGAGGCCCCCTGGTCCTGGCACATTTTTCCGGGCCTCCAGGAGGACTCGCTGCCTCTCTTCAGTGGTTAGGAGGACCTGCAAGAGCTGCTGGCAATCATCCCAGGTGGGCTGGTGGGTGAGGAGAATGGATTCTATCAACGAGGTTAGGGCCTGAGGGTCTTGGGAAAAGGAAGGGTTATGGGTCTTCCAGTTGTAGAGGTCAGAGGCAGAGAAAGGCCAGTATTGGACTGTACGATTGACGGTGCGGAGGGGAAAAAGGGAGGATCGCCAAGTGGGAGAGCCATCTGGGTCCTCAGTCCGCCGCAGGCGGAGGCGAGGTGTTGCTGGCGGAGCTTGAGGGGTGAGTTCGGGTGGGACCGGAGAGGGAGACATGGAGGGAGCCGAGGGGGAAGTTGGGGACAGGGTAGGGACCGTGGGGGAAGCTGGGGAAAGGGTAGGGGCCGAGGGGGAAGTTGGGGAAAGGGTAGGGGCCGAGGGGGAAGCGTAAGGCGGAGGTCTCAGGAGGGGGTTTTCAGGTGCAGGAGGCAGGGGGTCAAGAAGGAGGAGGTCCCTCTGGGGCTCATCTGGGAGAACCGGCTTTTGCGGATCTGAATTCCGGTTCTTTGGGGCCTCTAAGGCAAGGAGGGTAGATTGGGATGGGGAAGGGGAATGGAGGAAGGGTTTCACCCAAAAAGGAGGGTTTCGGACCAGATCTTCCCAAGTAATTATGTAGGCCACCTGGTCTGGGTGTCCGAGTGGCCCAGGATCCATCACTTTTGCTTTGACCTGTAGGATAATTGAGAGGTTAAACGTTCCGTCCCGTGGCCATTCTACCTGGAGGGTTGGCCATTCGGACGAGCAGAATGTTTTCCATCGTCCCTTACGGACTTCCACAGAGAGGTGGTGGGCTCGAGCCCGAACGTCAGGGAAGTGAGTCAGAGTCAGAGTTAAAGGGGTCGTCAACGTCTGTCCCATAGTTCTGTCTAGAGATTCTTTCACACACAAGGACAAAATGAAAGCAACATACAAAAGGACCAAACAAATGAGAAGAAGCCGCGCGGCCAGAGAGTGGCGCCACAGTTTCACAAAATATTCGGATGGCAGGGGCGACGGCACCCTGCCTACAGATTCGAGAAGGCTGACGGAGTCGTCAGCCTTCTTCCAGTCTACCGCCAGGGCGTCCCCGGGGCGTAAGTGAGAAGGTGCCGGACACGTCTGTCCCCCTTCTCCACTTAATTATTCAGACGGAGTACTCCTCAGAATTAGCCGGCAAAACAAACAGAACGAAACGAAACAAACAGAACGAAACGAGAGTACCTGACAGAGTTCGTTCGTCCAGTCGGCGGTCGGTGGCCCGGGCCAGATGGGTCTCCGCCGGATGGGTCGGGGGTCCTCGGACGACCCCACTTCCCGGCCAACGCACCAAATGTTGGAACCGAACTCTCGATTCCCTCCTGGGTAGGGGTCGCCGCGA
>NW_020253306.1:0-1368 GCF_003255815.1 Theropithecus gelada
CGTGTTGATGCGGGTCTGTCGGTCGTACAGACATGCTGGTCTGGTGAAGGCAGGAGAATGACGGAGGCTGTGCCTGTGCTGGGAAAGGAGATACGTGAGGACTCTCTGTACTTTCCTCTTGATTTTGCTATGAACCGAAAACTGCTTTTAAAAACGTCTACTGAAAAGGAAAACAAAAGAATGCTGGCCAGACAGCATCTGTGTGAGGGTGTGGCCTGTGTTCTACGTTCAGAATTTCCCTATTAGAATACACATCTAAATTATTCAAAGTTAAACCTTTGCATTAAGTAACTCACTACAAAGTTACAATATCAGCTTGAGCGCTGCCAGGATGGCCAGGATCCTGTATCCTGACCAGCTTCTCCCCTTACAGGTACAGTTGACGTCCATGGCCACATCCCAGTAAGCAGCAGGGCTGGAATCAGGAGTCAGGCTTTGCAGGACAGAGAGGAAGTGAGATCTGTAAGCACGTGGCAGGGGGCCGGCAGGGATGACTTTTTGATCAGATTTCCTTATCACTGAGGCCTTCTTAGACTTGGGGAGTTGGGAGTCCCCACTCTCAGGTGCCTCAGAAACCAAAGGCTGCTCATAATCCTCAAGTTCCAGATGCCTCAGGGGAGGTACCTGGGTTGTTGGGTGCAGTTCCGTTATTTGCTGCTTGGTGGGATTTGCCCGCAGCATTTCTGGTTGTTTTTAAGAGCTGATGTTTGAGCTGCTTAAAATGACATATGGATGTCGATTTACCTATAAAAGTTAAGAATGGAATTTGAGTTCAAAAGGTTGTGAAAATGCTCAAAGTTGTGTACTAATGTATACATTACATTTGTGGAAATATCTAAAAGTCCAGGATTTATATTAAACGCTTGTCTTGATTTTTGTAATATCTACCTGTCATTTTTCCATTTGATTAATAGATGTCAGAGGGCTTAAATTTTGAGTGCCTGAATTCACTGAAATTAAAACTTCTTACATCAAATGTAATTGAACTGAATGTAGCCAACAGTGCATGCTTGTATAAGTATTGATTAAAATATATATAAAAACACATATCTATGAACATGCAGATGGCGGCAACATATTAAACCAAGGAGGTAGAATTAGTATTCTTTGTTTTCTGAGAAGACAAATTTTTAAAAAGCCAAAGGGGTCTTATAACTTTCTAGTTTCCAACTCATTTGCCCTAAAGTGGAAGATTGACAGCAGCAGAAGAGGAGATCCTGGGCCAGTGAAGGCTCTGGGAGCAGCGGGGTGAGTGCTGGAAGGAGCTGGCTGGAGGCAGAGCAGGGAGATGATCAGGGAGGCCAGGATGGCCTCAGGGCATGCGGCTCAGTGAGTGAGAAAAGGTTCACATTTCTTGGAGAGCCCTTG
>NW_020253307.1:0-1368 GCF_003255815.1 Theropithecus gelada
GTAATGATATTTTCAATGACACATGGCTCATGCAACACACCTAGTATTCATAATCTTTGACCACTTCAAACCTTACTCCCTAACCTTTTTTTTTTTTTTTTTTTTTTGATATGGAGTCTCGCTCTATTACCCAGCCTGGAGTACAGTGGCACGATCTTGGCTCACTGCAAGCTCTGCCTCCCGGGTTCACACCATTCTCCTGCCTCAGCCTCCCAAATAGCTGGGGCTACAGGCATCCGCCACCATGCCCGGTTTTTTTTGCATTTTTAGTAGAGACGGGGTTTCACCGTGTTAGCCAGGATGGTCTCGATCTCCTGACCTTGTGATCCGCCCGCCTCGGCCTCCCAAAGTGCTGGGATTACAGGTGTGAGCCACTACACCCGGCCCTAACCTCACTTTTAATCCATAACTATATTGTGCCCTTGCTCTTCCTCAATACTGGTGAGATCTGCCTATCTCTCTCCATCTCCACTATTACCCTAGTTAAAGCCAGCATTGCCTTTCATCAGGACCACTTCAGTCACCTCCTAAATGCAGTAGTTGCCCAGTTATCCATGGGAGAAACATTCTAAGAACCCCAGTGGATGTCTGAAATGACAAATGGTACTGAGCACTTGATTCTGTTTTTTGCTATACATACATACCTATAAAAAAGTTTAATTTACAAATTAGGCACAGTAACAGATTAATAACAATAATAAAATAGAACAGGCCGGGTGTAGTGGCTCACGCCTATAATCCTAGGACTTTGGGAGGCCAAGGGGGACAGATCACCTCAGGTCAGGAGTTCGAGACCAGCCTGGCCAACATGGTGAAACCCCATTTCTACTAAAAAGACAAAAAAATTAGCTGAGTGTGGTGGTACACACCTGCAATCCCACCTAAGCTGAAGGCTAAGGCACAAAAAATCAATTGAACCCGAGAGGTTGTAATGAGCTAAGATCGTGCCACTGTACTCCAGTCTGGGTGACAGAGAGAGACTCCACCTCAAAAAAATTTTAAAATTAAAAAAAAAATTATAACAATTTACTATGAAAAAGTTACGTGAATATAGTCTCTCTGAAAATACAGTCTCCATAACAACAACCAGATACACTATGATGGTCCCATGACATTAAATGGAACTGAACAATTCCTATTGCCTAGTGACGTAGTGATGTAATAGCCATAGTAACATGACAGAGCAATTTTTAAACTAAATGTAGTGTACATTAAGTGCACAATGTTTATAAAGTCTACGGTAGTTGTAGCAGTCCATTCTCTCACTGCTATAAAGAACTACCTGAGACTAGGCAATTTATAAAGATAAGAGGTTTAATTGACTCACAGTTCCACATGGCTGAGAAGACCTCAGGAAACTTTCAATCA
>NW_020253308.1:0-1368 GCF_003255815.1 Theropithecus gelada
TCAGAAATCTACAGCTAGCTCTATTACAATGCCTTATGTTATTTACTTCTTTTCTCTTGCTGCTTTCAAGCTCCTCCTCTCTATCTCTTTTGATTATAATATTGTATTAGTCCATTTGCATGCAGCTGATAAAGACATACTCAAGACTAGGAAGAAAAAGAGGTTTAACTGGACTTAGAATTGCACATGGCTGGGGAGGCCTCAATATGATGGTAGGAGGTGAAAGGCATGTCTTATATGGTGGCAGCAAGAGAAAAAGAGGAAGCAGCAAAAGTAGAAACCACTGAGAAGCGAGACTTACTATCACGAGAACAGCACAGGAAAGACCGGCTCCCATGATTCAATTACCTTCTCCTGAGTCCCTCCCACAACACATGAGAATTCTGGAAGATATGATTCAAGTTGAAATTTCAGTGGGGACAGACTGTATCATTTTGCCCCAACCCCTCCAAATCTTATGTCCTCACCTTTCGAAACTAATCATGTCTTCCAGAATTCTCATGTGTTGTGGGAGGGACTCAGGAGAAGGTAATTGAATCATGGGAGCCGGTCTTTCCTGTGCTGTTCTCGTGATAGTAAGTCTCGCTTCTCAGTGGTTTCTACTTTTGCTGCTTCCTCTTTTTCTCTTGCTGCCACCATATAAGACATGCCTTTCACCTCCTACCATCATATTGAGGCCTCCCCAGCCATGTGCAATTCTAAGTCCAGTTAAACCTCTTTTTCTTCCTAGTCTTGAGTATGTCTTTATCAGCTGCATGCAAATGGACTAATACAATATTATAATCAAAAGAGATAGAGAGGAGGAGCTTGAAAGCAGCAAGAGAAAAGAAGTAAATAACATAAGGCATTGTAATAGAGCTAGCTGTAGATTTCTGAAGGATACCTTTGCTGGATACAGTATTCTTCATTGGCAGTTTCCTGTCCTTCAGTTCTTTAAACATATCATCCTAATCACTCTTGTCCTGTAAGGTATCTGCTCAGAAATCTACAGCTAGCTCTATTACAATGCCTTATGTTATTTACTTCTTTTCTCTTGCTGCTTTCAAGCTCCTCCTCTCTATCTCTTTTGATTATAATATTGTATTAGTCCATTTGCATGCAGCTGATAAAGACATACTCAAGACTAGGAAGAAAAAGAGGTTTAACTGGACTTAGAATTGCACATGGCTGGGGAGGCCTCAATATGATGGTAGGAGGTGAAAGGCATGTCTTATATGGTGGCAGCAAGAGAAAAAGAGGAAGCAGCAAAAGTAGAAACCACTGAGAAGCGAGACTTACTATCACGAGAACAGCACAGGAAAGACCGGCTCCCATGATTCAATTACCTTCTCCTGAGTCCCTCCCACAACACATGAGAATTCTGGAAGA
>NW_020253309.1:0-1368 GCF_003255815.1 Theropithecus gelada
TCTTCCAGAATTCTCATGTGTTGTGGGAGGGACTCAGGAGAAGGTAATTGAATCATGGGAGCCGGTCTTTCCTGTGCTGTTCTCGTGATAGTAAGTCTCGCTTCTCAGTGGTTTCTACTTTTGCTGCTTCCTCTTTTTCTCTTGCTGCCACCATATAAGACATGCCTTTCACCTCCTACCATCATATTGAGGCCTCCCCAGCCATGTGCAATTCTAAGTCCAGTTAAACCTCTTTTTCTTCCTAGTCTTGAGTATGTCTTTATCAGCTGCATGCAAATGGACTAATACAATATTATAATCAAAAGAGATAGAGAGGAGGAGCTTGAAAGCAGCAAGAGAAAAGAAGTAAATAACATAAGGCATTGTAATAGAGCTAGCTGTAGATTTCTGAGCAGATACCTTACAGGACAAGAGTGATTAGGATGATATGTTTAAAGAACTGAAGGACAGGAAACTGCCAATGAAGAATACTGTATCCAGCAAAGGTATCCTTCAGAAATCTACAGCTAGCTCTATTACAATGCCTTATGTTATTTACTTCTTTTCTCTTGCTGCTTTCAAGCTCCTCCTCTCTATCTCTTTTGATTATAATATTGTATTAGTCCATTTGCATGCAGCTGATAAAGACATACTCAAGACTAGGAAGAAAAAGAGGTTTAACTGGACTTAGAATTGCACATGGCTGGGGAGGCCTCAATATGATGGTAGGAGGTGAAAGGCATGTCTTATATGGTGGCAGCAAGAGAAAAAGAGGAAGCAGCAAAAGTAGAAACCACTGAGAAGCGAGACTTACTATCACGAGAACAGCACAGGAAAGACCGGCTCCCATGATTCAATTACCTTCTCCTGAGTCCCTCCCACAACACATGAGAATTCTGGAAGACATGATTAGTTTCGAAAGGTGAGGACATAAGATTTGGAGGGGTTGGGGCAAAATGATACAGTCTGTCCCCACTGAAATTTCAACTTGAATCATATCTTCCAGAATTCTCATGTGTTGTGGGAGGGACTCAGGAGAAGGTAATTGAATCATGGGAGCCGGTCTTTCCTGTGCTGTTCTCGTGATAGTAAGTCTCGCTTCTCAGTGGTTTCTACTTTTGCTGCTTCCTCTTTTTCTCTTGCTGCCACCATATAAGACATGCCTTTCACCTCCTACCATCATATTGAGGCCTCCCCAGCCATGTGCAATTCTAAGTCCAGTTAAACCTCTTTTTCTTCCTAGTCTTGAGTATGTCTTTATCAGCTGCATGCAAATGGACTAATACAATATTATAATCAAAAGAGATAGAGAGGAGGAGCTTGAAAGCAGCAAGAGAAAAGAAGTAAATAACATAAGGCATTGTAATAGAGCTAGCTGTAGATTTCTGA
>NW_020253310.1:0-1368 GCF_003255815.1 Theropithecus gelada
CGGATCCCTTTGAAGACTATAGGGCCAAAGGAAATATCCTCTGATAACAAAGAGAAATAAGCTTTCTGAGAAACTTCTTTGTGTTCTGTGAAATCATCTCACAGATTTACAGCTTTCCCCTCAAGAAGCCTTTCGCTAAGACAGTTTTTCTGGGATTGGCAAAGTGATATTTGGAAGCCCATAGAGGGCTAGGGTGAAAAAGGAAATATTCTCAGATGAAATCTGGAAAGAACCTTTCTGAGAAACTGCTCTGTGATGTGTGACTTCCACTCACAGCGTTACATCTGTATTTCGTGGAACTCTGTGCTAGCCTTATTTCTGTGGAATCTGAGAAGAGATACGGATGCCGTTGAAGACTATAGGTCCAAAGGAAATATCCTCCGATAACAAAGAGTAAGAAGCTTTCTGAGAAACTTCTTTGTGTTCTGTGAAATGAACTCACAGAGTTAGCGCTTTCCACTAAAGAAGCCTTTCGCTAAGACAGTTCTTGTGGAATAGGCAAAGTGATATTTGGAAGCACAGAGAGGGCTATGTGAAAAAGGAAATATCCTCAGATGAAATCTGGAAAGAAGCTTTCTGAGAAACTGCTCTGTGATGTGTGACTTCCACTCACAGAGTTACGTCTGTATTTCGTGGATCTCTTTGCTAGCCTTATTTCTGTGGAATCTGNCTTCTTTACAGATTTCATCTGTAAAGAAGCTTTCTGAGAAACTGCTCTGTGATGTGTGACTTCCACTCACAGAGTTACGTCTGTATTTCGTGGATCTCTTTGCTAGCCTTATTTCTGTGGAATCTGAGAACAGATATTTCTGATCCCTTTGAAGACTATAGGGCCAAAGGAAATATCCTCCGATAACAAAGAGTAAGAAGCTTTCTGAGAAAGTTCGTTGTGTTCTGTGAAATCATCTCACAGTGTTACAGCTTTCCCCTGAAGAGGCCTTTCGCTAGGACAGTTCTTGTGGAATTGGCAAAGTGATATTTGGAAGCCCATAGAGGGCTATGGTGAAAAAGGAAATATCCTCAGATGAAATCTGGAAAGAAGCTTTCTGAGAAACTGATCTGTGATATGTGACTTCCACTCACAGAGTTACATCTGTATTTCGTGGATCTCTTTGCTAGCCTTATTTCCGTGGTATCTGAGAACACATATTTCGGATCCCTTTGAAGACTATAGGGCCAAAGGAAATATCCTCCGATAACAAAGAGAAACAAGCTTTCGGAGAAACTTCTTTGTGTTCTGTGAAATCATCTCGCAGAGTTACAGCTTTCCCCTCAAGAAGCCTTTCGCTAAGACAGTTCTTGTGGAATTGGCAAAGTGATATTTGGAAGCCCATAGAGGGCTACGGTGAAAAAGGAAATATCCTTAGA
>NW_020253311.1:0-896 GCF_003255815.1 Theropithecus gelada
AACCGTGGATCTCTTTGCTAGCCTTATTTCTGTGGAATCTGAGAACAGATATTTCAGATAACTTTGAAGGCTATAGGGCCAAAGGAAATATCCTCCGATAACAAAGAGAAAGAAGATTTCTGAGAAACCCCTTTGTGTTCTGTGAAATAATCTCACAGAGTTACAGCTTTTCACTCAAGAAGACTTTCGCTAAGAAAGTTCTTGTGGAATTGGCAAAGTGATATTTGGAAGCTCATTGAGGGCTATGGTGAAAAAGTAAATATCCTAAGATGAAATCTGGAAAGAAACATTCTGAGAAACTGCTCTGTGAGGTGTGACCTCCACTGACAGAGTTACATCTGTATTTCGTGGATCTCTTTGCTAGCCTTATTTCTGTGTAATCTGAGAAGAGATATTTCGGATCCCTTTGAAGACTATAGGGCCAAAGGAAATATCCTCCGGTAAAAAAGAGAAAGAAGCTTTGTGAGAAACTTCTTTGTGTTTTGTGAAATCATCTCACAGAGTTACAGCTTTCCTCTCAGGAAGCCTTTCGCTAAGACAGTTCTTGTGGAATTGGCAAAGTGATATTTGGAAGCCTATAGAGGGCTATGGTGAAAAAGGAAATATCCTCAGCTGAAATCTGGAAAGAAGCTTTCTGAGAAACTGCTTAGCGTTCTGATAATTCATCTCACAGAGTTACATCTGTATTTCATGGATCTCTTTGCTAGCCTTATTTCTGTGGAATCTGAGAACAGATATTTCGGATCCATTGAAGACAATACGGCCAAAGAAATATCGTCCGGAAACAAAGAGAAAGAAGCTTACTGAGAAACTTCTTTGTGTCCTGTGAAATCATCTCACAGAGTTACAGCTTTCCCGTCAGGAAGCCTTTCGCTAAGACAGTTCTTGTGGAATTG
>NW_020253311.1:909-1367 GCF_003255815.1 Theropithecus gelada
TTGTGGAATTGGCAAAGTGATATTTGGAAGCCAGTAGAGGGCTATGGTGAAAAAGGAAATATCCTCAGCTGAAATCTGGAAATAAGCTTTCTGAGAAACTGCTATGTGATGTGTGACTTCCACTCACAGAGTTACATCTGTATTTTGTGGATCTGTTTGCAAGCCTTATTTCTGTGGAATCTGAGAACCGATATTTTGGATCCCTTTGAAGACTATAGGGCCAAAGGAAATATCCTCCGGTAAAAAAGAGAAATAAGCTTTCTGAGAAACTTCTTTGTGTTCTGTGAAATCATCTCACAGAGTTACAGCTTTCCCCTCAGGAAGCCTTTCGCTAAGACAGTTCCTGTGGATTGGCAAAGTGATATTTTGAAGCCCATAGATTGCTATGGTGAAAAAGGCAGTATCCTCAGCTGAAATCTGGAAAGAAGCTTTCTGAAAAACTGCTTAGTGTTCTCATA
>NW_020253312.1:0-1367 GCF_003255815.1 Theropithecus gelada
ATCTCTTTGCTAGCCTTATTTCTGTGGAATCTGAGAACAGATATTTCGGATCCCTTTGACGACTGTATTGCGAAAGGAAATATCCTCCGATAACAAAGAGAAAGAGAATTTCTCATTAACTTCTTTGTGTTCTGTGAAATCATCTCACAGAGTTACAGCTTTCCCCTCAAGAAACCTTTCGCTAAGACAGTTCTTGTGGAATTGGGAAAGGGATATTTGGAAGCCCATAGAGGGCTATGATGAAAAAGGAAGTATCCTCAGATGAAATCTGGAAAGAAGCTTTCTGAGAAACTGCTCTGTGATGTGTGACTTCTACTCACAGAGTTATATCGGTTTTTCGTGCATCTCTTTGCTAGCCTTATTTCTGCGGAATCTGAGAACAGAGATTTCGGATCCCTTTGAAGACTATAGGGCCAAAGGAATCATCCTCCGATAACAACGAGAAAGAAGCTTTCCGAGAAACTTCTTTGTGTTCTGTGAAATCATCTCACAGAGTTACAGCTTTCCCCACAAGAAGCCTTTCGCTAAGACAGTTCTGGTGGAATTGGCAAAGTGATATTTGGAAGCCCATAGAGGGCTATGGTGAAAAAGGAAATATCCTGAGATGAAATACGGAAAGAAGCTTTCTGAGAAACTGCTTAGTGTTGCGTTAATTCATCTCACAGAGTTACATCTGTATTTCGTGCATCTCTTTGCTAGCCTTATTTCTGTGTAATCTGAGAACAGATATTTCATATCCCTTTGAAGACTATAGGGCCAAAGGAAGTATCCTCCGATAACAAAGAGAAAGAAGCCTTCTCAGAAACTTCTTTGTGTTCTGTGAAATCATCTCACAGAGTTACAGCTTTCCCCTCAAGAAACCTTTCGCTAAGACAGTTCTTGTGGAATTCGCAAAGTGATATTTGGGAGCCCATGGAGGGCTATGGTGAAAAAGGAAATATCCTCAGATGAAATACGGAAAGAAGCTTTCTGAGAAACTGCTTAGTGTTCTGTTAATTCATCTCACAGTGTTACATCTGTATTTCGTGGATCTCTTTGCTAGCCTTATTTCTGTGGAATCTGAGAACAGATATTTCGGAACCCTTTTAGGACTATAGGGCCAAATTAAATATCCTCCGATAACAAAGAGAAAGAAGCTTTCTGAGAAACTTCTTTGTGTTGTGTGAAATCGTCTCACAGAGTTACAGCTTTCCTCTAAAGACCCTTTCTCTAAGACAGTTCTATTGGAATTCGCAAAGTGGTATTTGGAAGCCCATAGAGGGCTATGTTGGAAAAGGAAATATCCTCAGATGAAATCTGGAAAGAAGCTTTCTGAGAAACTGCTCTGTGATGTGTGACTTCTACTCACAGAGTTACATCTGTTTTTC
>NW_020253313.1:0-1367 GCF_003255815.1 Theropithecus gelada
GCTATGAAGAAAAAGGAAATATCCTCAGATGAAATCTGAAAGAAGCTTTCTGAGAAACTGATCTCTGATGTGTGACTTCCACTCACAGAGTTACATTTGTATTTCGTGGATCTCTTTGCTAGCCTTATTTCTGTATAATATGAGAACACTTATTTCGGATCCCTTTGAAGTATGTAGGGCCAAAGGAAATATCCTCCGATAACAAAGAGAAAGAAGCTTTCTGAGAAACTTCTTTGTGTTCTGTGAAATCACCTCACAGACTTACAGCTTTACGCTCAAGAAGCCTTTCCCTAAGACAGTTCTTGTGGAATTGGCAAAGTGATATTTGGAAGCCCATAGAGGGGTATGGTGACAAAGGAAATATCCTCAGATGAAATATGGAAAGAATCTTTCTGAGAAACTGCTTAGTGTTCTGTTAATTCATCTCACAGAGTTACATCTGTATTTCGTGGATCTCTTTGCTAGATTTATTTGTGTGGAATCTGAGAACAGATATTTCAGATCCCTTTGAAGACTATAGGGCCAAAGGAAATATCCTCCGATAACAAAGAGAAAGAAGCTTTCTGAGAAACTTCTTTGTGTTCTGTGAAATCATCGCACAGAGTTACAGCTTTTCCCTCAAGAAGCCTTTCGCTAAGACAGTTCTTGTGGAATTGGCAAGTGATATTTAGAAGCCCATAGAGGGCTATGGTGAAAAAGGAAATGTCCTCAGGTGAAATCTGAAAAGAAGCTTTCTGAGAAACTGCTCTGTGAAGATTGACTTCCACTCACAGAGGTCCATGTGTACTTCCTGGATCTCTTTGCTAGCCTTATTTCTGTGGCATCTCATAACAGATATTTCGGATCCCCTTGAAGACTGCCGGGCCAAAGGAAATATCCTCCCATAACAAAGAGAAAGAAGCTTTCTTAGAAACTTCTTTGTGTTCTGTGAAATAATCTCACAGACTTACAGATTTCCCCTCAAGAAGCCTTTCACTAAGACAGTTCTTGTGGAATTGGCAAAGGGATATTTGGAAGCCCGTAGAGGGCTATGGTGAAAAGGAAATATCCTCAGATGAAATCTGGAAAGAAGCTTTCTGAGAAACTGCTTAGTGTTCTGTTAATTCATCTCACATAGTTACATCTGTATTTCGTGGATCCTTTGGTAGCCTTATTTCTGTGGAATCTGAGAACAGATATTTCGGATCCCTTTGAAGACTATAGGGCCCAAGGAAATACCCTCCTATAAGAAAGAGAAAGAAGATTTCTGAGAAACTTCTTTGTGTTCTACGAAATCATCTCACAGAGTTACAGCTTCTCTCTCAAGAAGCCCTTCGCTAAGGCAGTTCTTGTGGAATTGGCAAAGGGATATTTGGAAGCCCATAGAG
>NW_020253314.1:0-1367 GCF_003255815.1 Theropithecus gelada
CTCCTGAAATCTGCCTTCCCAATGACAACTCCTCCTTGAAATGTCACCGCTGACTTCCAAACCACCAGCAAATAAAAAAGGTTTTTGAAACAATTACTTCCACCTGTTTCTCAGTTTTGCTAAAGGTTATGGTGCTGTTTCTTAATACCTCTCTCGAAAATCTTTCTCTCTGTTTTTTATTTCTTTGCATGAATTAACATTGAGATAGAGCACAACATATCATAGTGAATATAGACTATAAAGGATGTTTTGTGCATACCTTATTTTTAGTGATATACACTGTATAAGTAATTTATTTTTGCTATTTGTTTCTTACTATGGTTTGAAAGTGTCCCCCAAATTTCAAGTGTTGGAAACTGCATCTCCCATGTAGTAGTGCCGAGGGAAGGGATCTTTAAGGGGTGATCAGGTCATGAGGGTTTCACCCTCGTGAGTGGACTAATGTTGTTATTGGTGTAGTGGGTTCCTTATCACAAGAGTTGGTCTGTTACAAAAGTGAGTTTGACCGCTCTTACTCCTTCATGCTCTCTTGCCCTTCCACCTTCCTGTGGGCTGACACAGCACAAAGATCCTTGCCAGATGCCCGCCACCCATTAACCTTGGGCTTCCCACTTCCAGGACTGTGAAAAATGAATCTTTGTTTTTGTAAATTACCCAGTCTCAGACACTCTGCTAAGAGAAGCAGAAAACAGGCTAAGACAAAATGTTTTAGGATCCTCTTCCCTCACAGTTGCAGTAAGAAGTTTATAGCTTTGTTTTGCTTTGTGGAAGATACAATGCTAAATAATAGACATAATTTTGAAGGTTTCTCCTTCCATCCAAATATTTGATTCATTTTAAAATTTCTATTACACTGCGCTGTTGACCCTTGCTACTGATGCCTCAGAGATGTCTGGAAGAAAACCACAGAGGAAACCTTGAGTGCCATGTAGTCTGTCTTATCTACGTGCCCTCTGGATTTCGAGAAGGCTCTTTCTGTGAACCAGAGAGCTAACAATGTAGCCCAGCTCAAGACACTTTCCTGGAAAAGCTTTCAGAACATAGCCATTCCCGGGGAGCATCACAGCTTTTAAACTTCACAACAGGCACCAGAGAGCAGTCAGAAGACCATGGAATATTTTGCCTGAATTCCTTCCAGCATTGTGTTCCAGAAACCTTGAAACTCCCTCCCCCTCTACGTGGGTCTTAGGTTTCTCTTTCCAAACCCAAACAGACTTGTTTTTAAACAATCCCCAAGAAGATAACATCTTAGCATTACATATAATTGAGTTGTAAATCTCCTAAATTCAGAAAGAAAGATTATGGAAATAATTCAGAAGACCTTGAGTTTTTAACGAGAAGAATCTGCAGTGAGGGGAAGACTCTTT
>NW_020253315.1:0-1367 GCF_003255815.1 Theropithecus gelada
CAGGGGCTCATGCCTGTCATCCCAGCATCTTGGGAGGCTGAGGCGGGCTCATGCCTGTCATCCCAGCATCTTGGGAGGCTGAGGCGGGGACATCACCTGAGGTCAGGAGTTTGAGACCAGCCTGGCTAAGATGGTGAAATCCCACCTCTACTAAAAGTTACAAAAATTAGCCGGGCATGGTGGTGTGCACCTGTAATCCCAGCTACCCCAGAGAAAGAAGCAGGAGAATTGCTTGAACCCGGGAAGTGGAGGCTGCAGTGAGCCGAGATTGCACCACTGCACTCCAGCCTGGGCAACCGAGTAAAACTCTGTCTCAAAAAAAAAAAAAAAAAAGAGGAAAAAGGGGCAAGAGGCTGGGCTTGAACCTGGCTGGACCCTCCGCCACTAGGCCCAGCCTCCATCTGTGACTGGCACCCTGTAAACGGGCACCAGGAAGCTCCGCCACCCTCACCAGGACGGTGGGGCTGGGCGGCCGAGGGATCAGGGCCGGGGTGCAGGCCTGGATCTGAGTCTCCCCGCCCGTGCACCCCCCCGCGCTCACCGGATGATGTCCGTGTACTCCCGGTCCTTCCCCTTGCTCTCTTTCCACTTCCTGTACATCACTGAGGCGTCCACGTTGGCGGGCGAGAAGGTATTGGGCTCGTTGAGGAGGGAGATCACACTCAGGAGGATGGTCCTGCGGGGAGAGTGGGTTGGAGCGGGCTGGCCCGGGGCACCCCAGCCTTCCGGCTCTTCTCCGGCCCTGAGGTTCACAGGGAAACCTGGACCCACCCAGCAGGTGATTCTCATCTGGCCTCACGGCCTGTTTGTGTCTCAGGCCCCCAGACCAGCAGGGGCTGGACCTGCATCAGCCTCCTCCCTCCCACGCCAAGACCAGGGAGGGCAGAAAGGTGCAGACCCCTGTCGGACCCGGGGCTGCTCTCACGCCCACGTCCTGCCTGGGCTGCACTCCAGAACACACGGGCAACACGGGCCAGGGCCTGTACCCGGGACGACGCCCGGGTGGCACAGGTCGCACGTGGTGACCAACCCAGAGACGGCTGGGGAAGGAGAAGACCCCAGAACCGAGGTGGGTGGGACACGTCTCAGTCGTTCCAGAGAGTGCGGCTGGCCCGGAGTCTTGGTGGGAGTCCGCACAGACACCACAGTGCGGCAGGTCCCATGAAAGCACCCACCGTGCAGGTACAGGGAGGCCCAGGATCGCCAGCTGGCAGGTCCCAAACCAGGCCTCGGCGCCATGGCCCGCGGGGGAGCCCAGGCTACCTCATGTTCTGGGTGGACATGGGGGGTGGGGCCGGCCTACCTGACGTTCTGGGTGGGCACGGAGCGTGGGGCCGGCCTACCTGACGTTCTGGGTGGACACGGAG
>NW_020253316.1:0-7662 GCF_003255815.1 Theropithecus gelada
TGCACATGTACCCTACAACTTACAGTATAATAATAATAAATAAATTTTAAAAAAAATAAAAAAAATAAAAAAAAAAAAAATAGGAAAAAAAAAAAAAAAAAAAAGAGTGTTAGGAGACAGCTGCATGAAGAGAAAGCTGCAACCCTGTGTCATGAATTCACACATCTCAAAGAAGTTTCTCAGAAAGCTTCTTTCTAGTTATTATCTGAGGATAGTTCCTTTTTTACTATAGGCCTCAAAGGGCTGCCAAATATCCCTTGGCAGAGTCTACTAAAAGAGTGTCAACAAACTGCTCAATGAAAAGAACAGTTTAACTCTGAGATGCACTTGCATAACACAATGCAGTTTCTCAGATAGCTTCTTTCTCTTTTTTGTCAAAGGATATTTCCTTTTTCACTATAGGCCTCAAAGTACTGCCAAATATCCCTTGGCAGAGTCCACGAAAACAGTGTTAGCAAACGGCTTCATGCAGAGAAAGGATAATTCTGTGAGATAAATTCAAACATCCCAAAGAAAGCTCTCAGAAAGCTTCTTTCTAGTTTTTATCTGAAGATATTTCCTTTGTCAGTGTTGGCTTCAATGCGATCTAAAATATCCCATCTCAGATTCCCCAAAAATAGTGCTAACAAACTGCTCCATGATAAGAAAGTGCATCTCTGGGATGTGAATTCACACATCACCAAGCAGTTTCTCAGAAGTCTTCCTTTTGGTTTTCATCTGAGGATATTTCCTTTGTCCCCATATGCTTCAATGCACTCCCAAACATCCTAATACAGTTTCCACGAAAACAGTGTCAGCAGACTGCTGTATGAAACGAACGGTGTAACTCTGTGAGATGAACCCACACATCACAAAGCAGTTTCTCAGAAAACTTCTTTCTAGTTTTCCTCTGAGGTTATTTCCTTTTCACTCTAGGCCTCAAAGGGCTGCCAAATATCCCTTGACAGAGTCCACGAAAACAGTGTTAACAAACTGATCAATGAAAAGAACAGTTTAACTCTTTCAGATGCACTCACATAACACAATGCAGTTTCTCAGATAGCTTCTTTCTAGCTTTTATTGGAGGATATTTCCTTTTTCATTCTAGGCCTCATAGTGCTGACAAATATCCCTTTGCAGATTACAGGAAAACAGTGTCAGCAAACTGCTCCATGAATAGAAAGGTGTAACTCTCTGAGATGAATGCACACATCACAAAGAACGTTCTCATAAAGCTTCTATCCAGTTTTTTACTGAGGATATTTCCTTTGTCAGTGTTGGCTTCAATGGGATCTAAAATATCCCATCTCAGATTCCCCAAAATTCGTGCTAACAAGCTGCTCCGTGATAAGAAAATGCATCTCTGTGAAACGAATTCACACATCACAATGAAGTTTCTCAGACACTTTCTTTCTAGTTTTTCTCTGAGTATATTTCCTTTGTCACTATAATATTCAAAGTGCTCCCAAACATCCTATTGCAGTTCCAACGAAAACAGTGTTAGGAGACTGCTGCTGGAAAAGAACAGTGTAACTCTGTGAGATGTACTCACACATCACAAAGAATTTTCTCAGAAAGCTTCTATCCAGTTTTTATCAGAGGATATTTCGTCACCCCAGGCTTCATTCCGCTAAGAAATGTCCCGTTGCAGATTCCAAGAAAACAGTGTTAGCAAACAGTTCAATGAAAAGCATGGTGTAACTCTGTGAGATGCATTTGCACATCACAATGCAGTTTCTCAGAAGCTTCATTCTGCTTTTTATCTGAGGATATGTACTTTTTCACCAAAGGCCTCAAGGCGCTCCCAAATATCCCTTTGCAGATTCCATGAAAACAGTGTAAGCAAAAGGCTTCATGCAGAGAAAGATGTAGCTCCGTTAGATGAATTCACACATCCCAAAGAAGGCTCTCAGAAATCTTCTTTCTAGTTTTTATCTGAGTATATTTCTTTTTTCACTGTAGGCCTCAAAATTCTGCCAGATACCCCTTGGGAGATTCCATGAAAACAGTGTTAGCAAACTGTTCCATGAAAAGAAAACTGTAACTCTGTAAGATGCATTCACACATCTCAATGCAGTGTCTCAGAAAGCTTCTTTCTAGTTTTTATCTGAGAATGCTTCCTGGTTCGCCATGGGCCTCAATGCGCTCCTTCATATCCCTTTACAGATTCCAAGAAAACAGTGTTAGCAAACGGCTTCATGCAGAGAAAGATGTAACTCTGTGCGATCAATTCAAACATCCCAATGAAGGCCCTCAGAAAGCTTCTTTCTAGTTTTTATCTGAGGATATTTCCTTTATCTGCATAGGCCTCAATGCGATCTAAAATATCCCATCTCAGACTCCACAAAAATAGTGCTAACAAACTGCTCTGTGATGAGAAACTGCATCTCTGGGATATGAATTCACACATCACAATGCAGTTTCTCAGAAAGCTTCTTTCTGCTTTTTATCTGAGGATATGTCCTTTTTCAGCATAGGCCTCAATGTGCTCCCAAATATCCCTTTGCAGATTCCACAAAAACAGTGTTAGCAAACGGCTTCATGCAGAGAAAGGTGTAGCTCTATTAGATGAATTCACACATCACAAAGAACTTTCTCAGAAAGCTTCTTTCTAGTTTTTATCTGAGGATATTTCCTTTTTCACTATAGGGCTCAAAGTGCTGCCAGATACCCCTTGGGAGATTCCATGAAAACAGTGTTAGCAAACTGCTCCATGAAAAGTGTAACTCTGTAAGATGCATTCACACATCACAATGCAGTTTCTCAGAAAGCTTCTTTCTAGTTTTTATCTGAGGATATTTCCTTGTTCACCATGGGCCTCAATGTGCTCCTTTATATCCCTTTACAGATTCCAAGAAAACAGTGTTAGCAAATGGCTTCATGCAGAGAAAGGTGTAACTCTGTGAGATGAATTCAAACATCCCAAAGAAGGCTCTCAGAAAGCCTCTTTCTAGTTTGTATCTGAGGATATTTCCTTTGTCAGTGTAGGCTTCAATGCGATCTAAAATATCCCATCTCAGATTCCCCAAAAATAGTGCTAACAAACTGCTCCGTGATAAGAAAGTGCATCTCTGGGATGTGAATACACATATCACAATGCAGTTTCTCAAAAAGCTTCTTTCTAGGTTTTATCTGAGGATATTTCCTTTGTCACTATACTCTTCAAAGTGCTGCAAAATATCTTTTACGGATTCCAAGGAAACAGTGTTAGCAGACTGCTCAAAGAAAAGAACGCTGTAACTCTGTGTCATGAATTCACACAACACAAAGAAGTTTCTCAGAAAGCTTCTATCCAGTTTTTATCTGAGGATATTTTGTCACCACAGGCTCCATTGCACTAAGAAATGTCCCATTGCAGATTCCAAGAAAACAGTGTTAGCAAACTGCTCAATGAAAACCTCAGTGTAACTCTGTGAGATGCATTCGTTCATGACAATGCAGTTTCTCAGAAGCTTCTTTCTGCTTTTTATCTGAGGATATGTCCTTTTTCAGCATAGGCCTCAAGGCGCTCCCAAATATCTCTTTGCAAATTCCACAGAAAAAGTTTTAGCAAACAGCTTCATGCAGAGAAAGGTGTAGCTCTGTTAGATGAATTCACACTTCACAAAGAACTTTCTCAGAAAGCTTCTTTCCAGTTTTTATCTGAGGATATTTCATTTTCCACTATAGGGTTCAAAGGGCTTTCAAGTATCCCATGGCAGATTACACGAAAACAGTGTTAGCAAACTGCTCAATGAAACGGAGAGTGTAAAAATGTGAGATGGTTTCACGCATCCCAATGCGGTTTCTCAGAAAGCTGGTTTCTAGTTTTTATCTGAATATATGTATTTTTCACCATAGGCCTCAATGAGTTCCAATATATCCCATTGAAAATTCCATGAAAAGAGTGTTAGCAGACAGCTTCATGAAGAGAAACCTGTAACTCTGTGCCATGAATTCACACATCACAAAGAAGTTTCTCAGAAAGCTTCTTTATAGTTTTTATCTGAGGATATTTCCTTTTTCACTATAGGCCTCAAAGTGCTGCGAAATATCGCCTGCCAGAGTCCACGAAAATGGTGATAACAAACTGCTCAATGAAAAGAACAGTTTAACTCTGTGAGATGCACTCACATAACACAATGAAGTTTCTCAGATAGCTTCTTTCTAGTTTTTATCGGAGGATATTTCCTTCTTCATTCTAGGCCTCATAGTGCTGACAAATATACCTTTGCAGATTAGAGGAAAACAGTGTCAGCAAACTGCTCCATGAAAAGAAATGTGTAACTATCTGAGATGAATTACCACATCATGAAGAACTTTCTCAGAAAGTTTCCATCTAGTTTTTATCTGAGGATATTTCCTGTGTCACCACAGGCTTCATTGCAGTAAGAAATATCCCATTGGAGATTCCAAGAAAACAGTGTTAGCAAACTGCTCAATGAAAAGCACAGTGTAAATCTGTGAGATGCATTCACACATCACAATGCAGTTTCTCAGAAAGCTTCTTTCTGCTTTTTATCTGAGGGTATGTCCTTTTTCGCCATAGGCCTCAATGCGCTCCCAAATATCCCTTTGCAGATTCCACAAAAACAGTGTTAGCAAACAGCTTCATGCAGAGGAAGGTGTAGCTCTGGTAGATGAATTCACACATCACAAAGAACTTTCTCAGAAAACTTCTTTCTAGTTTTTATCTGAGGATATTTCCTTTGTCACTATAGGGCTCACAGGGCTTCCAAGTATCCACTGAAAGATTACACAAAAACAGTGTTAGCAAACTGCACTATGAAAAGAAAAGTGTAACTCTGTAAGATACATTCACACATCACAATACAGTTTCTCAGAAAGCTTCTTTCTTGTTTTTATCTGAGTATACTTCCTGGTTCTCCATGGGCCTCAATGCACTCCTTTTTATCTCTTTACAGATTCCAAGAAAACAGTATTAGCAAATGGCTTCATGCAGAGAAAGGTGTAACTCTGTGAGATGAATTCAAACATCACAAAGAAGGCTCTCTTAAATCTTCTTTCTAGTTTGTATCTGAGGATATTTCCTTTGTCAGTGTAGACTTCAATGTGATCTAAAATATCCCATCTCAGTTTCCCCCAAAATAGTGCTAACCAGCTGCTCTGTGATAAGAAAGTGCACCTCTGAGATGAATTTCCACATCACAGTGCATTTTCTCAGACACTTTGTTTCTAGTTTTTCTCTGAGTATATTTCCTTTGTCACTATAATCTTCAAAGCGCTCCCAAACATCCTACTGCAGTTTCCACAAAAACATTGTTAGCAGACTGCTGTTGGAAAAGAACAGTGTAACTCTGTGAGATGTACTCACACATCACAAAGAACTTTCTCAGAAAGCTTCCATCCAGTTTTTATCTGAGGATAATTCCTTTGTCACCGCAGGGTTCATTGTGCTAAGAAATATTCCACTGCAGATTCCAAGAATACAGTCTTAGCAAACTGCTCAATGAAAAGCACAGTGTAACTCTGTGAGATGCATTCGCACATCACAATGCAGTTTCTGAGAAAGCTTCTTTCTGCTTTTTATCCGAGGATAGGTCCTTTTTCACCGTAGGCCTCAATGTACTCCGAAATATCCCTTTGCAGATTCCACGAAAACAGTTTTGTCAAACGGCTTCATGCAGAGAAAGGTGTAGCTCTGTTAGATGAATCCACACATCACAAAGAACTTTCTCAGAAAGCTTCTTTCTAGATTTATCTGAGGCTATTTCCTTTTTCACTGTAGACCTCAAAGTGCTGTCACATATCCCTTGGGAGATTCCATGAAAACAGTGTTAGCAAACTGCTTCGTGAAAAGAAAAGTGTAACTCTATAAGATGTATTCACACATCAAAATGCAGTTTCTCAGAAAGCTTCTTTCAATTTTTTATCTGAGGATATTTCCTGGTTTGCCATGGGCCTCAATGCACTCCTTTATATCCCTTTATCGATTCCAAGAAACCAGTGTTAGCAAACGGCTTCATGTAGAGAAAGGTGTAACTCTGTGAGATGAATTCAACCATCCCAAAGGAGGCTCTCAGAAAGCTTCTTTCTAGTTTGTATCTGACGATATTTCCTTTGTCAGCATAGGCTTCAAGGTGATCTAAAACATCCTATCTCAGATTCCCCAAAAATAGTGCTAACAAACTGCTCCATGATAAGAAAGTGCGTCCCTGGGATATGAAGTCACACATCACAATGCAGTTTCAGAAAGCTTCTTTCTAGTTTTTATCTGAGGATATTTCCTTTGTCACTATTATCTTCAAAGTGCTGTGAAATTTCCTTTATGAATTCCAAGAAAACAGTGTTAGCAGACTGCTCAATGAAAAGAACACTGTAACTCTGTGTCAAGAATTCACACAACACAAATAACTTTCTCAGAAAGCTTCCATCCAGTTTTTATCTGAGGATATTTTCTTTGTCACTGTAATCTTCAAAGTGCTGCAAAATAACCAAGGATACAGTGTTAACAGACTGCTCAATGAAAAGGACACTGTAACTCTGTGAGATGTATTCACACATATTCACACATCACAAAGCAGTTTCTCAGAAGGCTTCTTTTTGGTTTTTATCTGAGGATATTTCCTTTGTCCCCATAGGCTTCAATGTGCTCCCAAACATTCTAATACAGTTTCCACGAAAACAGTGTCAGCAGACTGCTGTATGAAAAGAACAGTGGAACACTGTGAGATGAACTGACACATCACAAAGGAGTTTCTCAGAAAGCTTCTATCCAGTTTTTATCTGAGGATATACCCTTTGTCACTACAGACTTCATTGCGCTAAGAAATAACCCACTGCAGATTCCAGGAAAACAGTGTTAGCAAACAGCTCCATGAAAAAAGAAGTGTAACTCTGTAAGATGCACTCACACATCACAATGCAGTTTCTCAGAAAGCTTCTTTCTATTTTTTATCTAAGGATGTTTCATTTTTCACTGTAGGCCTCAAAGTGCTGCCCAGTCTACCTTGCCAGATTCCACGAAAAAAGTGTGAGCAAAGTACTCCATGAAAAAATGTTGTAACTCTCTGAGGTGAATTCACACATCACAGAGAACTATCTCAGAAAGCTTCTATGCAGATTTTATCTGAGGATGTTTCATCACCACAGGCTTCATAGCGCTAAGAAATATCCCATTGCAGATTCCAAGAAAACAGGGTTACCAAACTGCCAAATGAAAAGCACAGTTTAACTCTGTGAGATGCATTCACACATCCCAATGCAGTTTCTCAGAAAGCCTCTTTCTAGTTTTTATCAGAGGATATTTCCTTTTTCACTATAGGCCTCAAAGTGCTGCCAAATATCCCTTGGCAGATGCCACGAAACCATGTTAGCAAACTGCTCCATGAAAAGTATGGTGTAACACTCTGAGATGAATTCACACATCACAAAGAACTTTCTCAGAAGCTTCTATCCAGTTTTTTTTTTGTTTTCTATTTTATTTTATTTATTTATTTATTTATTTATTTGTTTTTATTTACTTATTTTTTTATTATACTTTAAGTTCTAGGGTACATGTGCATAACGTGCAGGTTTCTTACATATGTATACTTCTGCCATGTTGGTGTGTTGCACCCATCAACCCGTCAGCACCCATCAACTCGACATTTATATCAGGTATAACTCCCAATGCAATCCCTCCACCCTACCCCCACCCCATGATAGGCCCCGGTGTGTGATGTTCCCCTTCCCGAGTCCAAG
>NW_020253317.1:0-1366 GCF_003255815.1 Theropithecus gelada
TTTTGTATTTTTAGTAGAGACGGGGTTTCACCATGTTGGCCAGGCTGATCTCAAACTCCTGACCTCAGCTGAGGTCTCCCAAAATGCTGGGATTACAGGCATGAGCCACCGTGCTCAAACTCTTTCTAAAAATATTTAAAGAGATAAGATCTTGACTGGGAATAGTAACTGTGGAAGAGCCATTCGGGGAATACTAATTTCATTCCTAGGACTTGAACAACCCAGATAATCTCACAATTTTTTCTCCAAATTTGTAAATAATATAGTAGAATAAACATTTAAATTAGCCCAAATTACTACAAATGAAATAATAGCTTTATGTTTTCTTTGGGTCAACCAGTGGGGAATCTTTACCATTGCTAACACTTTGTTTTGTACCTGGATTAATACAGGGGTAATGGTGGAGGTGAAACAATCTATTTATTTCTAAGCAAAACCACAAAGCAATATGACCATCTAAGGTAGAATTTAAGGACTTGTTGAGGCTTTATTGATCCAGTCTGAAGAATCTTAGGCCACAGTTCTGAAGTGCCTTTTTATAAACATTATATATATATAATTTTTATTTTATTTTAAGTTCTGGGATACATGTGCAGGATGTGCAGGTTTGTTACATGGGTAAACATGTGCCATGATGGTTTGCTGCATCTATCAACCTATCATCTAGTTATTAAGCCCCACATGCATTAACTATGTATCCTGATAATCTCCCTCCTCCTGTACCCCTGACAGGCCCCTGTTTGTGTTGTTTCCTTCCCTGTGTCCATGTGTTCTCATTGTACAGCTACCATGAGAACATGTGGTGTTTAGTTTTCTGTTCCTGTGTTAGTTTGCTGAGAATAATGGCTTTCAGCTCCATCCATGTCCTTGCAAAGGACATAATCTTGTTCCTTTTCATGGCTGCATAGTATTCCATGGCGTATATATACCACATTTTCTTTATCCAGTCTACCATTGATGGGCATTTGGGTTGATTCCATGTCTTTGCTATTGTGAATAGTTCTGCAGTGATGATACACATGCATGTATCTTTATAACAGAATGATTTATATTTCTTTGGGTATATGCCCAGTAATGAGATTGCTGGGTCAAATGATATTTCTGGTTCTAGGTCTTTGAGGAATCGCCACCCTGTCTTCCACAATTGTTGAACTAATTTAAGTTCCAACCAACAGTGTAAAAGAGTGTTCCTATTTCTCTACAGCCTCACCAGCATCTGTTGTTTATTGACTTTTTAATAATCGCCATTCTGACTGGCATGAGATAGTATCTCATTGTGGTTTTGATTTGGATTTCTCTAATGATCAGCTGTAATGATATTGAGCTTTTTTCCATGTGTTTGTTGGCTGCATAAATGTCTTCTTTA
>NW_020253318.1:0-1366 GCF_003255815.1 Theropithecus gelada
ATTAGCAGCCTGTCCCCTCCATATATATTAGGAACAATATCCCAGACTGGGTGTACACCTCCTGCTGTACAGAGTGTAATATCATCCTCTCTCTCCCAGGATAGGAATTACAATATCACTACGCGGGAGGACACAGCTTGCGAATTATTATCATCCTCTCCCCCTCCGTATACTAGGAACAATATCTCAGAGGAACTGTACCCCCCGTGCCATATTCGGACTAATAGCATAGGCTTCTTCCGGGAATATTAGGAGCAATATTACCGGGTAACTATCCATTCATTGCTATGTTTGGAGTCATGTGATATTCTACCCCCCTTTCTAGTAGGATCAGTGTCACGTGGTGAGTGTACACCTACTGCGATATTAAAACGAAAATCCTGCTTTCCGTCCCTGGATATTAAGAACAGCATCACAAGTAGGTTTACACTTCCTGTGGAATTAGGAATAGTAATGTGATTATTAATCATCAATGATCGATTTTAATAATTATCAATGATACTAAAAATTTACAGGATACCATTATTAATTATGGATAATGATTTTAAATACATGATTATGCATGCTTTCCATTAATTATTAATATTAATGTCATCAAATAATATTTTTAGTTTCTAATCCTAATGATTTTTTGATTCCCAGCATCCCTGGGTATTAAGTCCCATTAATTGCTAATATCGTAATATTTTTATTAATAGTGATATTACTAATAATTATTATTACAAATCGTTAACATTTTAAACCAGTATTAATTTTTACTCTCTTTATTGTGATCATTAATATCAGTAATTATAATTAATATTAATATAATTATTAATAATAATGATTACTAGACTGGTTCGTGATATCCACCGGGGAGAGGACGATGTTAATTTCTATATCACAGACGGTGTACACCCCCCGTGATAGTGATTCAAACTTCTGCTTGGGAGAGGAGGATATGACAATCAGTATCACCTGGAAGTAGAAACAACCCTGGGATACTGTTCTGCAAATTCAGGGAGGAAGAGGCTGATATGACTCGTAATACAGAGGGGGTTACTCCCTCTGAGGGTGTGCACACTGGGGGTGTACAATCGTCTGAGAAGGAGTTGAAAATTTTCAGATGGGGAGATGATACTACTCACAATATCAGAAAGAGGCTGTGAGTCCACAAGGCTCCCAGAAGCCAGGGGGGCGGGCCGGGGGTGGCGGCCAGGAGCCCGATCGCGGGGGGTGCCTGCACCCCTGGCGAGGGGGCTCCCGGAAGCCAGGGGGGCGGGCCGGGTTTCGCAGCTGGGAGCCCGATCGCGGGGGGTGCCTGCTTTCGCCCCCGGCCCGCTCCCCTGTCTTGTGGGCCCCCATTGTCAGCCCCCGGCCCGCCCCC
>NW_020253319.1:0-1366 GCF_003255815.1 Theropithecus gelada
AAATGCTTAGAGATTTTGTCACCACTAGGCCTGCCTTACAAGAGACCCTGAAGGAAGCACTCAACATGGAAAGGAACAACCGGTACCAGCCATTGCAAAAACATGCCAAAATGTAAAGACCATCGAGGCTAGGAAGAAACTGCATCAACTAACGAGCAAAATAACCAGTTAATATCATAATGGCAGGATCAAGTTCACACATAACAATCTTAACCTTAAATGTAAATGGACTAAATGCTCCAATTAAAAGACACAGACTGGCAAACTGGATAAAGAGTCAAGACCCATCAGTCTGCTGTATTCAGGAGACCCATCTCACACGCAGAGACATACATAGGCTCAAAATAAAGGGATGGAGGAAGATTTACCAAGCAAATGGAGAACAAAAAAATGCGGGGGTTGCAATCCTAGTCTCTGATAAAACAGACTTTAAACCATCAAAGATCAAAAGAGACAAACAAGGCCATTACATAATGGTAAAGGGATCAATTCAACAGGAAGAGCTAACTATCCTAAATATATATGCACCCAATACAGGAGCACCCAGATTCATAAAGCAAGTCCTTAGAGACTTACAAAGAGACTTAGACTCCCATACAATAATAATGGGAGACTTCAACACTCCACTGTCAACATTAGACAGATCAACGAGACAGAAAGTTAACAAGGATATCCAGGAATTGAACTCATCTCTGCAGCAAGCAGACCTAATAGACATCTATAGAACTCTCCACCCCAAGTCAACAGAATATACATTCTTCTCAGCACCACATCGTACTTACTCCAAAATTGACCATATAATTGGAAGTAAAGCACTCCTCAGCAAATGTACAAGAACAGAAATTATAACAAACTGTCTCTCAGACCACAGTGCAATCAAACTAGAACTCAGGACTAAGAAACTCAATCAAAACCGCTCAACTACATGGAAACTGAACAATCTGCTCCTGAATGACTACTGGGTACATAACGAAATGAAGGCAGAAATAAAGATGTTCTTTGAAACCAATGAGAACAAAGATACAACATACCAGAATCTCTGGGACACATTTAAAGCAGTGTGTAGAGGGAAATTTATAGCACTAAATGCCCACAAGAGAAAGCAGGAAAGATCAAAAATTGACACTCTAACATCGCAATTAAAAGAACTAGAGAAGCAAGAACAAACACATTCCAAAGCTAGCAGAAGGCAAGAAATAACTAAGATCAGAGCAGAACTGAAGGAGATAGAGACACAAAAAACCCTCCAAAAAATCAATGAATCCAGGAGTTGGTTTTTTGAAAAGATCAACAAAATTGACAGACCACTAGCAAGACTAATAAAGAAGAAAAGAGAGAAGAATCAAATCGACGCAATTAAAAATGA
>NW_020253320.1:0-1366 GCF_003255815.1 Theropithecus gelada
TCATTTTTAATTGCGTCGATTTGATTCTTCTCTCTTTTCTTCTTTATTAGTCTTGCTAGTGGTCTGTCAATTTTGTTGATCTTTTCAAAAAACCAACTCCTGGATTCATTGATTTTTTGGAGGGTTTTTTGTGTCTCTATCTCCTTCAGTTCTGCTCTGATCTTAGTTATTTCTTGCCTTCTGCTAGCTTTGGAATGTGTTTGTTCTTGCTTCTCTAGTTCTTTTAATTGCGATGTTAGAGTGTCAATTTTTGATCTTTCCTGCTTTCTCTTGTGGGCATTTAGTGCTATAAATTTCCCTCTACACACTGCTTTAAATGTGTCCCAGAGATTCTGGTATGTTGTATCTTTGTTCTCATTGGTTTCAAAGAACATCTTTATTTCTGCCTTCATTTCGTTATGTACCCAGTAGTCATTCAGGAGCAGATTGTTCAGTTTCCATGTAGTTGAGCGGTTTTGATTGAGTTTCTTAGTCCTGAGTTCTAGTTTGATTGCACTGTGGTCTGAGAGACAGTTTGTTATAATTTCTGTTCTTGTACATTTGCTGAGGAGTGCTTTACTTCCAATTATATGGTCAATTTTGGAGTAAGTACGATGTGGTGCTGAGAAGAATGTATATTCTGTTGACTTGGGGTGGAGAGTTCTATAGATGTCTATTAGGTCTGCTTGCTGCAGAGATGAGTTCAATTCCTGGATATCCTTGTTAACTTTCTGTCTCGTTGATCTGTCTAATGTTGACAGTGGAGTGTTGAAGTCTCCCATTATTATTGTATGGGAGTCTAAGTCTCTTTGTAAGTCTCTAAGGACTTGCTTTATGAATCTGGGTGCTCCTGTATTGGGTGCATATATATTTAGGATAGTTAGCTCTTCCTGTTGAATTGATCCCTTTACCATTATGTAATGGCCTTGTTTGTCTCTTTTGATCTTTGATGGTTTAAAGTCTGTTTTATCAGAGACTAGGATTGCAACCCCCGCATTTTTTTGTTCTCCATTTGCTTGGTAAATCTTCCTCCATCCCTTTATTTTGAGCCTATGTATGTCTCTGCGTGTGAGATGGGTCTCCTGAATACAGCAGACTGATGGGTCTTGACTCTTTATCCAGTTTGCCAGTCTGTGTCTTTTAATTGGAGCATTTAGTCCATTTACATTTAAGGTTAAGATTGTTATGTGTGAACTTGATCCTGCCATTATGATATTAACTGGTTATTTTGCTCGTTAGTTGATGCAGTTTCTTCCTAGCCTCGATGGTCTTTACATTTTGGCATGTTTTTGCAATGGCTGGTACCGGTTGTTCCTTTCCATGTTGAGTGCTTCCTTCAGGGTCTCTTGTAAGGCAGGCCTAGTGGTGACAAAATCTCTAAGCATTT
>NW_020253321.1:0-1365 GCF_003255815.1 Theropithecus gelada
TTTGCTAGCCTTATTTCTGTGGACTCTGAGAACAGATATTTCGGATCATTTTGAAGTCTATAGGGACAAAGGAAATATCCTCCGATAGCAAAGAGTTAGATGCTTTCTGAGAAACTACTTCGTGTTCTCTGAAATCATCTCACAGAGTTACAGCTTTCCGCTGAAGAAGCCTTTCGCTAAGACAGTTCTTGTGGAATTGGCAAAGTGATATTTGGAAGCCCTTAGCAGGCTATGGTGAGAAAGGAAATATCCTCAGATGAAATCTGGAAAGAAGTTTTCTGAGAACCTGCATAGTGTTCTGTTAATTCATCTGACAGAGTTACATCTGTGTTTCGTGGATCTCTATGCTAGCCTTATTTCTGTGGAATCTGAGAACAGATATTTCGGATCCCTTTGAAGACTAGGGCCAAAGGAAATATCCTCCGAATAAAAAGAGAAAAAAGCTTTCTGAGAAACTTCTTTGTGTTCTGTGAAATCATCTCACCGAGTTACAGCTTTCCCCTCAAGAAAACTTTCGCTAAGACAGTTCTTGTGGAATTGGCAAAGTAATATTTGGAAGCCCATAGAGGGCTATGGTGAAAAAGGAAATATCCACAGATGAAATCTGGAAAGAAGCTTTCTGAGAAACTGCTTAGTGTTCTGTTAATTCATCTCACAGTGTTACATCTGTATTTCGTGGATCTCTTTGCTAGCCTTATTTCTGTGGAATCTGAGCACAGATATTTCGGATCCCTTTGAAGACTATAGGGCGAATGGAAATATCCTCTGATAACAAAGAGAAAGAAGCTGTCTGAGAAACTTCTTTGTGTTCTGTGAAATCATCTCACAGAGTTACAGCTTTCCCCTGAAGAAGCCTTTCGCTAAGACAGTTCTTGTGGAATTGGCAAAGTGCTATTTGGAAGCCCATAGAGGGCTAAGGTTAAAAACGAAATATCCTCAGATGAAATATGGAAGGAAGCTTTCTGAGAAACTGCTTAGTGTTCTGTTAATTCATCTCACACAGTTACATCCCTGTTTCGTGGATCTCTTTGCTAGCCTTATTTCTGTGGAATCCGAGAACAGATATTTCGGATCCCTTTGAAGACTCTAGGGCCAAAGCAAATATCCTCCGATATCAAAGAGAAAGAAGCTTTCTGAGAAACTTCTTTGTGTTCTGTGAAATCATCTCACAGAGATACAGCTTTCCCCTCCAGAAGCCTTTCGCTAAGACTGTTCTTGTGGAATTTGCAAAGAGATATTTGGAAGCCCATAGAGCGCTATGGTGAAGAAGGAAATATCCTCAGATGAAATGTGGAAAGAAGCTTTCTGAGAAACAGCATAGTGTTCTCTTAATTCATCTCACAGAGTTACATCTCTGTTTCGTGG
>NW_020253322.1:0-1365 GCF_003255815.1 Theropithecus gelada
AGGGCCAAAGGAAATATCCTCCGATAACAAAGAGAAAGAAGCTTACTGAGAAACTTCTTTGTGTTCTGTGAAATCATCTCACAGAGTTACAGCTTTTCCCTCAAAAATGCTTTCACTAAGACAGTTCTTGTGGAATTGGCAAAGTGATATTTGTAAGCCCATAGAGGGCTACGGTGAAAAAGGAAGTATCCTCAGATGAAATTTGGAAAGAAGCTTTCGGAGAAACTGCTTAGGGTTCTGTTCATTCATCTCACAGAGTTACATCTGTATATCGTGGATCTCTTTGCTAGCCTTATTTCTGTGGAATCTGAGAACAGATGTTTCGGATCCCCTTGAAGACTATAGGGCCAAAGGAAATATCCTCCGATAACAAAGAGAAAGAAGCTTTCTGAGAAACTTCTTTGTGGTCTGTGAAATCATCTCACAGAGTTACAGCGATCCCTTCAAGAAGCCTTTCCCTAAGACAGTTCTTGTGGAATTGGAAAAGTGATATTTTAAAGCCCGTAGAGGGCTACGGCGAAAAAGGAAATATCAACACATGAAATCTGGAAAGAAGCTTTCTGAGAAACTGCATAGTGTTCTCTTAATACATCTCACAGAGTTACATCTGTATTTCGTAGATCTCTTTGCTACTCTTATTTCTGTGGAATCTGAGAACAGATATTTCGGATCCCGTTGAAGACCATAGGGCCAAAGGAAATATCCTCCGAAAACAAACAGAAAAAAGCTTTCTTAGAAACTTCTTTGTGTTCTGTGAAATCATCTCACAGAGTTGCAGCTTTCGACTCAAGAAGCCTTTTCCTAAGACAGTTCTTGTGGAATTGGCAAAGTGATATTTGGCGGCAAATAGAGGGCTATGTTGAAAAAGGAAATATCCTCTGATGAAATCTGGAAAGAAGCTTTCGGAGAAACTGCTCTGTGACGTGTGACTTTTACTCACAGAGTTATATCTGTATTTCGTGGATATCTTTGTTGGCCTTATTTCTGTGGTATCTGAGAACAGATATTTCGGATCCCTTTGAAGACTATAGGGCCAAAGGAAATATCCTCCGATAACAAAGAGAAAGAACCTTTCTGATAATCTTCTTTGTGTTCTGTGAAATCATCTCACAGAGTTACTGCTTTCTCCTCAGGAAGACTTTCGCTAAGACACTTCTTGTGGAATTGGCAAAGTGATATTTGGAAGCCCATTGAGGGCTATGGTGAAAAAGGAAATATCCTCAGATGAAATCTGGAAAGAAGCTTTCTGAGAAACTGCTCTGTGATGTGTGACTTCCACTCACAGAGTTACATCTGTATTTCGTGGATCTCTTTGCTAGCCTTATTTCTGTGGAATCTGAGAACAGATATTTCGGATCCCTTTGA
>NW_020253323.1:0-1365 GCF_003255815.1 Theropithecus gelada
AATATAATTAAAGTTTTACTTGAGGATTGGGATTTAGAAAGGAAGACGCTCTCTCGGCCCGGCCATCTTGTGGGAAGAGCTGAAGCAGGCGCTCTTGGCTCGGCGCGGCCCGCTGCAATCCGTGGAGGAACGCGCCGCCGAGCCACCATCATGCCTGGGCACTTACAGGAAGGCTTCGGCTGCGTGGTCACCAACCGATTCGACCAGTTATTTGACGACGAATCGGACCCCTTCGAGGTGCTGAAGGCCGCGGAGAACAAGAAAAAAGAAGCCGGCGGGGGCGGCGTTGGGGGCCCCGGGGCCAAGAGCGCAGCTCAGGCCGCGGCCCAGACCAACTCCAACGCGGCAGGCAAACAGCTGCGCAAGGAGTCCCAGAAAGACCGCAAGAACCCGCTGCCCCCCAGCGTTGGCGTGGTTGACAAGAAAGAGGAGACGCAGCCGCCCGTGGCGCTTAAGAAAGAAGGAATAAGACGAGTTGGAAGAAGACCTGATCAACAACTTCAGGGTGAAGGGAAAATAATTGATAGAAGACCAGAAAGGCGACCACCTCGTGAACGAAGATTCGAAAAGCCAATTGAAGAAAAGGGTGAAGGAGGCGAATTTTCAGTTGATCGACCGATTATTGACCGACCTATTCGAGGTCGTGGTGGTCTTGGAAGAGGTCGAGGGGGCCGTGGACGTGGAATGGGCCGAGGAGATGGATTTGATTCTCGTGGCAAACGTGAATTTGATAGGCATAGTGGAAGTGATAGATCTTCTTTTTCACATTACAGTGGCCTGAAGCACGAGGACAAACGTGGAGGTAGCGGATCTCACAACTGGGGAACTGTCAAAGACGAATTAACAGAGTCCCCCAAATACATTCAGAAACAAATATCTTATAATTACAGTGACTTGGATCAATCAAATGTGACTGAGGAAACACCTGAAGGTGAAGAACATCATCCAGTGGCAGACACTGAAAATAAGGAGAATGAAGTTGAAGAGGTAAAAGAGGAGGGTCCAAAAGAGATGACTTTGGATGAGTGGAAGGCTATTCAAAATAAGGACCGGGCAAAAGTAGAATTTAATATCCGAAAACCAAATGAAGGTGCTGATGGGCAGTGGAAGAAGGGATTTGTTCTTCATAAATCAAAGAGTGAAGAGGCTCATGCTGAAGATTCGGTTATGGACCATCATTTCCGGAAGCCAGCAAATGATATAACGTCTCAGCTGGAGATCAATTTTGGAGACCTTGGCCGCCCAGGACGTGGTGGCAGGGGAGGACGAGGTGGACGTGGGCGTGGTGGGCGCCCAAACCGTGGCAGCAGGACCGACAAGTCAAGTGCTTCTGCTCCTGATGTGGATGACCCAGAGGCATTCCCA
>NW_020253324.1:0-1365 GCF_003255815.1 Theropithecus gelada
ATGTTTGCAGTAGGACATCATTTTAAAACATTAACTGAAGCTTCTTTCCTTCTCCTACCACCTTGCACTTTCAGGTGCCCACAACCAGTCTTGGAAAAAATTGCCTCCTAAATGCACAGTCCTCTAAAAGGCAAGAGATTATTCAAGGAGCACAGATATCAGAATTTTTGCCTATGAGTTCCAAGACAGTCTTTAAAGTCATGGTAGAAAAAAACTATCTTAAAAGGCAACATGCTTTATTAGCCAGACTTTCTCGGAGAGGAGGTAATAATGGCCACATTTATTAAGCATCCAATGTGCACCAGGCACAGTTCTGAGTTCCTCAAACTTTGTCCTCAGAACATCCCTGAGGTACGTAGTGTTGCCCGCATTATATGTTTGAGGAAACCGAAGTGCATAGACGGGAATTAACTGGCTCAAGTCACACAGCAAAGATGTGTGACTTCAGTACCACAGTCTGGCTCCAGATCCCATACCTTTGGTATGGTGTTTTGTTTCCAATCATCTGACTTTGAATCTCAAGTGTCAAATGGGAAGGTCCTGACTGCACCTCACCCCAAGACGGGTCAGTGGTGGGAATGAAGGAGGAATATAAGGGTGAAAGGGTGAGGACGTGCCCAATGTCTGACACTTGTGAGAGTGCCTGGCACATAACAGAAGAGAGTATGGGGAGGATTCAGGTAGTACCTGATGGACGGGCTGCCTGGGCAGAGTCAGACGGCTCAAAAGAGGAAAAATGGAGCTGCCTGAAGTTAGGGAAAGGGGGTCAGAAAAGTGATCAACTGGAAAGGGGAGACATAGGGTGGGAGGTTGGCAAGAAAGGAAACTGAGAATTCCTGAGAGCCTGCCAGGGTAAAAGTTGCACCCTTCTATCCCTATGTTCTGAACTGGCCAGGGACCTCAGTCTTGGGACACTCCCAGACCAGAAGAAAGGATCTGCCTCCATGGTTGCTTCTCACTGACTGAGCCTCGGTCTCGCTTCTTAAATCCGTTCTTAACCCTGGTCCCTCTCCTGCTCAAAACCCTCCCATGGCTCCTATTGTCCACAGGATAAAGTCCATACTTGGGCTCTGAGAGACCCTGCTATAGGCATGGAGGCCCTATGCTCAGCCAAAGAGGCAGTCAGGTTTTGGGGTCAGGGACAACACCCCGCCCAACCCACCGAGGTTAGACCTCACCCTGAAGCCTCCCAATCCCCAAGAGCCCCCTGTTGGCAGTCAGTGAGGCCCAGGCAGAGGTGACAGCACCGTTTTATTCATGAGAATCTGCAAAATGAGGTGGATGGATCAGAGAGTCACTGCAAGCCTGCGTTCAGGGGCTCCACCCGCAGCCAAAGCCCGCCCTCGGCGCGCAGGATCAGCTCCG
>NW_020253325.1:0-7662 GCF_003255815.1 Theropithecus gelada
CTCTAGTCTGGGCCACAGAGTGAGATCAGTTTCAAAAAAAAAAAAAAAGGCCGTTGTGAATGTTAGCTCCAGATCAACTGCAAGAACAAACCAGCAATCCTAAGAGGACCCACAGACCCTCTGAAGGAAGCAGACTGCTTCTGCAGGCCCTGGGAGACACCTCAAATACCAATAGTGCCTCAAATGTGGAAGGGGGAAAGGGAGACCCTCCTCTCCAAAACATACACCCCCACTGTAGAAACTGATGGGCTGTTTGTGGGAGAAGTTTCCGACTTCATCTGGAGCTGAGTCAATTTAGAGAGTTGAGCAAAACACAAGGGCAGAAGAAGCAGCAGAAAGACCCTAGGAGTTCACTGGGTCCCCTAGCAGACCATTGCTCCCTGGTACCACATGGATTCCTCAGGAGAGTGGCCAGAGGAGCAGGGGGTAAAACCACAGGGAATCTCTAGCTGAACTTCGTAACAATTTGAATGGAGTGGGAAGCCTCCTGGCCAGAACTCAGGGGAGGCTACAAATCTGGTGTGCAGACTCCACAGGTGGAGGGAGAACCAAGCCCTTTTCTTTTGCAGCTGGGAGATGGGTAGCCTGAGGCAAGTTTTCAAGCCCATCTCGCCCTCCACCTGGAAACAGACTTGGGCTATTGGCAGGGGACACAGTGGGAGTGAGACCAGCCCTTTGGTTAGCTTGGGAACTGGGTCAGGCCTGCGACTGCCGGCTTTTCCCAACTTCCCTGTCAATCTGCATGACTCAGCAGAGGCAGCCATAATACTCCTACATACACAACTCCAGTGACCTGGGAATCTCACCCCCATCCCCCACAGCAGCTGCAGCAAGCCCACTCAAGGAGAGTCTGAGCCCAGACATGCCTAGCCCTGCCCCCACTTGATGGTTCTTCCCTACCCACCCAGGTAGCAGAAGACAAAGGGCATATTATCTTGGGAGTTCTAGGGCCCCACCCACTACTGGTCCCTCTCCATAAAACTGCAGCTGATGCTCTGTGGAAACGGCCACCTCCCAGCAGGAGGCCAACCAGCACAAAAATAGAGCATTAAACCACAAAAGCTAAGAACTCTCACAGAGTCCATTGCACTCCCCTGCCACCTCCACCAGAACAGGCACTGGTATTCATGGCTGAGAGACTCATAGATGGTTCACATAACAGGATTCTGTGCAGACAATCCCAGTATCAGCCCAGAGCCGGGTAGACTCACTGGGTGGCTAAACCCAGAAGACAGACCACAAACACTGTAGTTCGGCTCACAGGAAGCCACATTCATAGGAAAAGGGGGAGAGTACTACATCAAGAGAACACCACATGGGACAAAAGAATCTGAACAACAGCCCTCAGCCCTAGACCTTCACTCTGACAGAGCCTACCCAAATGAGAAGGAACCAGAAAACCAACCCTGGTAATATGACAAAACAAGACTTCTCAACACCCCCCAAAAATCATACTAGTTCATCAGCAAAGGATCCAAACCAAGAAGAAATCTCTGATTTACCTGAAAAAGAATTCAGGAGGTTAGTTATTAAGCTAATCAGGGAGGCACTAGAGGAAGGCAAAGCCCAGTGCAAGGAAATTCAACAAACGATACAGGAAGTGAAGGGAGAAATATTCAAGGAAATAGATCACTTTAAAAAAATTCAACAATTCAGGAAACTTTGGACACACTTTTAGAAATGTGAAATGCTCTGGAACGTCTCAGCAACAGAACTGAACAATTAAATAAAGAAATTCAGAGCTCTAAAACAAGGTCTTTGAATTAACCCAATCCAACAAAGACAAAGAACAGTGAATAAGAAAATATGAACAAAGCCTCCAAGAAGTCTGGGATTATGTAAAGTGACCAAACTTAAGAATAATCAGTTTTCCTGAGGAATAAGAGAATTCTGAAATCTTGTAAAACATATTTGGGGGAATAATCAAGGAAAACTACCCCAGCCTTGCTACAGACCTAGACATCCAAATACAAGAAGCACAAAGAACTGGGAAATTCATTGCAAAAAGATCATTACCTAGGCACATTGTCATCAGGTTATCAGAAGTTAAGATGAAGGAAACAATATTAAGAGCCATGAGACAGAAGCACCAGGTAACCTCTGAAGAAAAACCTATCAGATTAACAACAGATTTCTGAGCAGAAACCCTACAAGCCAGAAGGGATTGGGGCCCTATCTTCAGCCTCCTCAAACAAAACAATCATCAGCAAGAATTTTGTATCCCGTGAAACTAAGCATCATATATGAAGGAAAGATACAGTCTTTTTCAGACAAACAAATACTGAGAGAATTTGTGAATACCAAGCCACCACTACAAGAACTGCTAAAAGGAGCTCTAAATATTCAAACAAATCCTGGGAACATATCAAAATAGAACCTCTTTAAAGCATAAAACACATAGGCCCTATAAGACAAAATAGAAGTTAAAAAGCAAAAACAAAAACAAAAACAAAACAAAGTACATAGGCAACGAAGATCACAGTGAATGCAATGGGGCCTCACAGTTCAATACTAACATTGAACGTAAATGGCCTAAATGCTCCACTTAAATGATATAGAACCACAGAATGGATAAGAAATCACCAACCAACTGTCTGCTGCCTTCAGGAGACTCACCTAAGACCAAAGGACTCACATAAACTTTAAGGAAAAGGCATTTCATGCAAATGGACACCAAAAGCGAGCAGAGGTAGCTATTCTTATATCAGACAAGACAAACCTTAAACCAACAGCAGTAAAAAGAGACAAAGAAGGAGATTATATAATGGTAAAAGGTCTTGTCCAACAGGAAAATATTGCAATCCTAAATATATATGCATCTAATACTGGAGCTCCCAAAGTTGTAAAACAATTACTAACATACCTAAGAAATTAGATAGACAGCAACACAGAAATAGTGGGGGACTATAATACTCCACTGACAGCACTGAACTGGTCATCAAGACAGAAAGTCAACAAAGAAACAATGTATTTAAATGATATCTTGGAACAACCGGACTTAACAGATATATACAGAACATTTCAACCAACAACCACAGAATACACATAATATTCAATAGCACATGAAACTTTCACCAGGATAGATCATATAGTAGGCCATAAAATGAGCCCCAATACATTTAAGAAAATTGAAATTACATCAAGCACTCTCTCAGATCACAGTGGAATAAAACTGGAAATCAACTCCAACAGGAATCTTCAAAACCATGCAAATACATGGAAATTAAATAACCTGCTCCCAAATGAGCACTGGGTCAAAAACAAAATCAAGAAGAAAATTAAAAAAGTATTTGAACTGAATGACAATAATAACCAACCTACCAAAACCTCTGGGATACAGCAAAGGCAGTGCTAAGAGGAAAGTTCATAGCCCTAAATGCCTACATCAAAAAGACTAAAAAAGCAAAAACTGACTTCTAAGGTCACACCTCACAGAGCTAGAGAAACAAGAACAAACCAAACCAAACCCCGCAGAAGAAAGAAATAACCAAAATCAGAGCAGAACTGAATAAAATTGAAACAACAACAAAACAAAATACAAAAGATAAAAGAAACAAAAAGCTGGTACTTTGAAAAGGTAAATAAAATTGATAGACCATTAGCAAGATTAACCAAGAAGAGAAGACAGAAAATACAAATAACTTCACTAAGAAATGAAACAGGAGACATTACAATTGACACCGCTGAAATGAAAAAGATCACTCAAGGCTATTATGAACACCTTTACCCATATAAACTAAAAACCTAGAAGAGATGGATAAATTCCTGGAAAAATACATCCCTCCTAGTTTAAATCAGGAAGAACTGGATACCCTGAGCAGACCAGTAACAAGCAGCAAGACTGAAATGGTAATTTAAAAATTACCACCAAAAACGTTCAGGACCAGATGGATTCACAGAATTCTAGCAGACATTCCAAGAAGAATTGGTGCCAATACTTTTGACACTATTCCACAAGATAGAGAAATATGGAATTCTCCCCAATTCATTTTAGGAAGCCAGTATTACCTGAATACCAAAACCAGGAAAGGACATAACCAAAAACGAAAACTACAGACCAATATCCTTGATGAACATAGATGTTAAAATCCTTAACAAAATACTAGCTAACCAAATCCAACAACATATCAAAAAGACAATCCACCATGATCAAGTGGGTTTCATACCAGGGATGAAGGTATGGTTTAACATACACAAGTCAATAAATTCAATACACCACATAAACAGAATTAAAAACAAAAATCATATGATCATCTCAATTGATGCAGAAAAAGCATTAGACAAAATCCAGCATCACTTTGTGATTGAAACTCTCAGCAAAATCAGCATATGAGGGACATACCTTAATATAATAAAAGCTTTCCATGAAAAACCCACAGCCAACGTATATTGAATGGGTAAAAGTTGTAAGCATTCCTCTGAGAGCTGGAACAAGACAAGGATGTCCACTCTCACCACTTATCTTCAACATAGTACTAGAAGTCCTAGCCAGAGCAATTAGCCAAGAGAAAGAAAGAAAGGGCATTCAAATAGGTAAAGAGGAAGTCAAACTGTCACAATTTGCTGACAATATGATCATTTACCTTGAAAAACCTAAAGACTCCTCCAGAAAGCTCCTAGAACTGATAAAAGAATTCAGCAAAGTTTCCAGATACAAGATTAATGTACACAAATCAACAGTTCTTCTATACATCAACAGCAACCAAGCCAACCAAGCAGAAATTAAATCAAGAACTCAATTCCTTTTATAATAGCTGCAAGAAAACATAAAATAGTTAGGAATGTACCTAAACAAGGAGTCAAAAGACCTATACAAGGAAAACTACAAAACACTGCTGAAAGCAATCATAGACAACACAAACAAATGGAAACACATCCCACACTCATGGATGGGTATAATCAATATTGGGAAAATGACCATACTGCCAAAAGCAATCTGCAAATTCAATGCAATTCCCATCAAAATACCACAATAATTCTTCAGAGTTAGAAAAAACAATTCTAAAATTCATATGGAACCATAAAAGAGCCCATATAGCCAAAGCAAGACTAAGCAAAAAGAACAAATCTGGAGCCATCACACTACCTGATTTCAAACTATACTATGAGGCCATGGTCACCAAAACAGCATGGTACTGTTATAAAAATAGGCACATAGATTAATGGAACAAAATAGAGAACCCAGAAATAAACCCAAATACTTACAGCCAACTGATCTTCAATAAAGCAAACAAAAACATAAAGTGGGGAAAGGACACCCTTTTCAACAAATGATGCTGGGATAATTGGCTAGCCACATGCAGGAGAATGAAACTGGATCCTCATCAACTCAAGATGGATAAAGGACTTAAACCTAATACCCGAAACTATAAAAATTCTAGAAGAAAACATTGGAAAAACCCTTCTGGACAGTGACTTAGGCAAGGTTTTCAGGACCATTAACCCAAAAGTAAATGCAATAAAAACAAAGATAAATAGCTGGGACCTAATTAAACTAAAGAGCTTTTGCACAGCAAAAGGAATAACTGGCAGAGTAAACAGACAACCCACAGAGTCGGGGAAAATCTTCACAATCGATTCATCTGACAAAGGACTAATATCCAGAATCTACAAGAAACTCAAACAAGACAGTAAGAAAAAAAAAAAAAAAAACAGACAATCTCATCAAAAAGTGGACTATGGACAAGAATAGACAATTCTCAAAAGAAAATATATAAATGGCCAACAAAAATATGAAAAAATGCTCAGCATCACTAATGATCAAGGAAATGCAAATCAAAACCACAATGCGATACCACCTTCCCTCCTCAAGAATGGCCATAATAAAAAACAAAAATCAAAAAACAGTAGATTTTGGCATGTATGTGGTGATTGGGGAACACTTTTACACTGCTGGTGGGGAGTAAACTAGTACAACCACTATGGAAAATAGTGTGGAGGTTCTTTAAAGAACCAAAAATAGAACTACCATTTGATCCAGCAATCCCACTACTGAGTATCTACCTAAAGGTAAAGAAGCCATTATTTGAAAAAGGTATTTGAAGACGCATGTTTATAGAAGCACAATTCACAATTACAAAATCGTGAAACCAACCCAAATGCCCATCACTCAATGAGGAGATAAAGTATCGTGTGTGTGTGTGTGTGTGTGTGTGTGTGTGTGTGTATAATGGAATACTACTCAGCCATAAAAACGAATGAATTAACAGCATTTGCAGTGACCTGGACGAGACTGGAGACAATTATTCTAAGTGAAGTAACTCAGGAATGGAAAACCAAGCATCCTGTGTTCTCACTGATATGTGGGAGCTGACCTACAAGGACACAAAGACATAAGAATGATACAACGAAATTTGCAGACTTGGGGGAAGAGTGGGAGGGGGATGAGGAATTAAAGACTACAAATACGGTGCAGTATATACTTCTTGGGTGATGGGCACACCAAAATCTCACAAATCACCACTAAAGAATTTACTCATGTAACCAAATACCACCTGTATCCCAATAACTGATGGAAAAATGTTAAAAAAAAAGATATTTTACTACATTTTTCCCTTTAAGCTTCAAAAAGGTGTGATGAAAGGATTTTAATAATCACTTTATTTTATATGGTCAAACAAGGTAAAAAAAATACGTTTTAGTTTGGGTTGGAACTGCAGTAATTTCAAGATGATAAGAATTTATAGAATAAAGCACATGATCTTATGTGCATTAGGATATACTTCATTCTCAGGTAAAAGTCTACACATCTTATAAGCTGTGAGGAAATGGGTTCAGGAAAGATGACTAACGTGGCCAACTTCACGGGTCATATAAGCCAGGGGTCCCCAACCCCTGTGCTGCAAGCCAGTATTGGTCAGTGCCATGTTAGGAACTGGGGTGCACAGCAGGAGGTGAGCAGAGTGCACGTGAGCATTGCTGCCTGAGTTTCGCCTCCTGTCAGATCAGCAGTTGCATTAGATTCTCATAGGAGAGTAAACCTTCTTGTGAGCTGCACATGCGAGGGATCCAGGTTGTGCACTCCTTATGAGAATCTAATGCCTGATGATCTGAAGTGGAAGTTTCATCCTGAAACCATCCCTCCCCTCACCCTGTCCATGGGAAAACTGTCTTCCAGGAACCAGGTTCCTGGTGCCAAAAGGGTTGGGGAATGCTGATGTAGGTGACAGAACAAATATTCAAATTTAAAGATGATCACAAACCCTGTTTCTGTCCTGCAACACGGATAATGAAACTTGAGATAGATATACTCTCTGAAAAACTTTCAAACTGATTGAGTCATGGGCAGAAAAGAAGTGCCACCTTTTATCTCATCAATGCCAAACTTACCTTTCAGCTGTCTCACAACAAAAGTTCTTTGACTTCATGATTTTTTTTCCCTGTTTCTGAATTTAGTATGCAAAAGGAAATGCAATGAGCAAGATTATTTAATACATTTCAAATTAATTAAACTTAGCATTTAAAATGGATAAAGTAGATTCCTCCCATACCTTTTGAAAATGGTAAAGCTTTTTACATGAGTGATTGCATTTATTTAAAATGGGTTGTGTTTATATAGCTGAGGGGTGCCACATCTGTTCTTTCTCACTTTCTGTGAAACAAAAAAGGCAACCACTGTGTGTGTGTGTGTGTGTGTGTGTGTGTGTGTGTGTGTGTGTGTGT
>NW_020253326.1:0-1365 GCF_003255815.1 Theropithecus gelada
ATCAAAAACCAGGAAAGAACACAAGCCTTCCAGACATGAAATCCAAGGGCAGAAGGGAGCAGAGTCCAAGCTTGCTCGGCAGAACTGTTCCCGGAGAACAGCACAGAGGACGTCCCAGGGAGGGCAGAGCAAGCAACAGCAGCTTCCCTCTCGCCGCAAGCAGGGCCTGAGCCAGGGGCGCAGTCTCCTCCAACCTGACAAGGAGGCGCGAGGAGCCACAGAGAAGTCAATTCAGGGTCCTTTCCAGAAAGGGGCAACAATGAGAAAATCTGGTCTTACCCAATCCCCCCCCCACCCCCCACAGTAATAGCTGAACTCGCACGTGCGTCTGTCACGTTCCCCAACCCCTCTTGCAGATGCTCTTTCTGCACCCAGGTGCCTGTCTCCGTGCTGCTCCTGAGGCCACACCTGTTGCCATCCAGTAGTGACCAGGAATTCACCTTTGTCAGGGAGAAGCAAATGCAGAGTTCACACACTCCTGTACAGGTTTGCTGGCCGAGAATCTAACTGCACTGTCCGATTCCAGATGTGCTGGTACCAAGGAGAACGTTCGATGTCCCGCATTTATAAACGGTATCAGTGGGTTCTCCTGGGACTCCCAGGCAGCCGCACGAGGGAGGGAGCTGTTGCCCTGTTACCCCGAGCCAAAGCAAGGCTGAGAGGCACACACCACAGGCCACATCACACTCGAGCACCGACTCTTGACAGTTGCTTGTTCGTGTGTTAAGAAGAGTTCGGGGTACAGGCATCAGATAGGCCTGATCTCAGCCATGGGACAACAGTGACTGCCCACAAGTCCCGTATTTAAGCCCCGACTTGCCCATCCAGCCTTCCTTCAGGAACAATGCCCACCTCACAGTGCTGCCATGAACGCTAAGTCAGCACGTACATACACAACCAAGTTCATTTCAATTGTGCTTTCTACCCCAATTTAATACAACCAGGCGCTATCATTGAGACTGAATAACCAATATTAGAACAGAAGATCAGGCCAGGGATGGTGGCTCAGACCTGTAATCCCAGCACTTTGGGAAGCTGAGGTGGGTGGATCACTTGAGGTCAGGAGTTGGAGACCAGCTTGGCCAACATGGCAAAACCCCATCTCTACTAAAAATAAATTATCCGGACATGGTGGCACACACCCTGTAACCCCAGCTACTAGGGAGGCTGAGGCATAAGAATCACCTGAACCTGGGAGATAGAGGTTGCAGTGAATGGACATCGTACTACTGTGCTCCACCCTTCCAGCATGGGTGACAGACCAAGATTCTAGTAGAAATATAAAAGGTCAAGATGAAAACTGATTGCCAAGGTCCACGTTCCATATACTTCAAACATAAAGTTCATTAGCTGGTACTTGATCAA
>NW_020253327.1:0-1365 GCF_003255815.1 Theropithecus gelada
TGTCTTAGCGAAAGGCTTCTTGAGGGGAAGCTGTAACTCTGTGAGATGATTGCACAGAACACAAAGAAGTTTCTCAGAAAGCTTCTTTCTCTTTGTTATCGGAGGATATTTCCTTTGGCACTATAGTTTTCAAAGGAATCCGAAATATCTGTTCTCAGATTCCACAGAAATAAGGCTAACAAAGAGATCCACGAAATACAGATGTAACCCTGTGAGATGAATTAACAGAACACTCAGCAGTTTCTCAGAAAGCTTCCTTTCAGATTTCATCTGAGGATATTTCCTTTTTCACCATAGCCCTCTAAGGGCTTCCAAATATCACTTTGCCAATTCCACAAAAACTGTCTTAGCGAAAGGCTTCTTGGCGGAAAAGCTGTAACAATGTGAGATGATTTTGCAGTACACAAGGAAGTTTCTCAGAAAGCTTCTTTGTCTTTGATATCGGAGGATATTTGCTTAGGCCCTATAGTCTTCAGCTGGATCCGAAATATCTGTTCTCAGATTCCACAAAAATAAGGCTAGCAAAGAGATCCACGAAATAGAGATGTAACTCTGTGAGATGAATTAACAGAACACTCAGCAGTTTCTCAGAAATCTTCTTTGCAGATTTCATCTGAGGATATTTCTTTTTCACCATACCCCTCTATGGGCTTCGAAATATCACTTTGCCAATTCCAGAAGAACTGTCTTAGCGAAAGGCTTCTTGAGGGGAAAGCTGTATCTCTGTGAGATGATATCACAGAACACAAAGCAGTTTCTCAGAAAGCTTCTTTCTCTTTGTTATCGGAGGATATTTCCTTTCGCCCTATAGTCTTCAGCGGGATCCGAAATATCTGTTCTCAGATTCCACAGAAATAAGGCTAGAAAAGAGACCATCGAAATGCAGATGTAACTCTGTGAGATGAATTAACAGAACACTCAGCAGTTTCTCAGAAAGCTTCTTTCCAGATTTCATCGGAGGATATTTCCTTTTTCACCATAGCCTTCTAGAGGCTTCCAAATATCACTTTGCCAATTACACAAGAAGTGTCTAAACGAGAGGCTTCTTGAGGTGAAAGGTGTAACTCCGTGAGACGATTTCACGGAACACAAAGAAGTTTCTCAGAAAGCTTCTTTCTCTTTGTCATCGGAGGATATTTCTTTTGGCACGATGGTCTTCAAAGAGATCCGAAATATCTGTTCTCAGATTCCACAGAGATAAGGCTAGCAAAGAGATCCACGAAATACAGATGTACCTCTGAGAGATGAATTAACGGAACACCAAGCAGTTTCTCAGAAAGCTTCTTTCCAGATTTCATCTGAGGATATTTCCTTTTTCAACATAGCCCTCTATGGGCTTCCAAATATCACTTTGCCAATTCCACA
>NW_020253328.1:0-1365 GCF_003255815.1 Theropithecus gelada
CCACTTAATTTCGGTGCGATTTTTGGTTATATTTAATAAGGAAAATATATGAAATGTCTCAGAAAAAAAAAAAGAAACAAAGTCAATTATTCCTGAGACTTTTTAAAATTATTGAAGTACACTTGTTAATTGTTAGTGTAGAACCTACATTTCATAATAGAAAACCTTGGACTTGCCAGTGGTAGCTGCTGGAATGAGGTGTCTGTTCAGTACATCCAGAACGTCGCCTCAGATTAACTTTACCTCAGTCTCAACCTGAAAAAATAAAAAATAAAATTAAAAAAATCAGATTGTTGAACTCTAGAAATTCTGTAAATTATTACACATTCTATATAGCTCTGATTTTGAGGAAGGGAGCTTAGTATTGAACAGAATTCCTTTCCCTCTCCAAACTCCCTTCTTCCCTTTTGACACAAAAGCAGAGAAAAGCTGCCTATCGGTTACCAAAAGTATTTTTCCTTTCCGCATGCAATTATGTGCTAAACACACACACACACACCACCCCCCACCCCAACACCCCCGCACAGTCCAAATACAGAATCACCAATGACTAAAACTGAACACGGATGCTACTTGGTAAACGCTGGTCAATTACATGAATCCTTCGCAAGGTAGCAACTATTGTGTCCATTGACTTGGGAAAACAGGAGCTCAACATTTGCTCAAAGATCATCACCTTAAAAGAACTTAATAAGTAGAGCTAGGATTTGAAGCCAGGCAGGGTGCAACAGACAGAACAAAATTCAAACCCAGGCAGTTTGCTTTCAGTGCTTTCATTCCTAACAACGTTCAACAGGCAATCCCTTTAGTGGAAGAGATCCAAAGCTAGGTAAGATACCACAAATCTATGGACCAAAGAAACTCTTGCCATTCATCTCTATTCATTTATAATGCTGAAAACGTACACCACCTCTAATGGTAGATACCCAGTTTGCTTCCTTTTTTTTTTTTTTTTTTTTTTTTTGAGATGGAGTCTCACTCTGTTGCCCAGGCTGGAGTGCAGTGGCAAGACCTCGGCTCACTACAACCTCCATCTCCCAGGTTCACACCATTCTCCTGCCTCAGCCTCCGGAGTAGCTGGGACTACAGGCACCTGCCTCCACGGCCGGCTAATTTTTTTTCTATTTTTAGTAGAGACGGGGTTTCACCGTGTTAGCCAGTATGGTCTCAATCTCCTGACCTCGTGATCTGCCCATCTCGCCCTCCAAAAGTGTTGGGATTACAGGCGTGAGCCACCACGTCCTGCCTTTTTTTTTTTTTTTTTTTTTTTATTTTTGGTATTTTTGGTTGGTTGGTTGTTTTTGAGACGAGTCTTGTAATTCTCCTGCCTTAGCCTCTCTAGTAGCTGGGACTACAGGCTCCCAC
>NW_020253329.1:0-1366 GCF_003255815.1 Theropithecus gelada
AAATCATCTCAGAGAGTTACAGCTTTCCCCTCAAGAAGCCTTTCGCTGAGACAGTTCTTGTGGAATTGGCAAAGTGATATTTGGAAGCCCATAGAGGGCTATGGGGAAAAAGGAAATATCCTCAGATGAAATCTGGAAAGAAGCTTTCTGAAAAACTGCTTAGTGTTCTGTTAATTCATCTAACAGAGTTACATCTGTATTTCGTGGATCTCTTTGCTAGCCTCATTTCTGTGGAATCTGAGAACAGATATTTCTGATGCCTTTGAAGTGTATAAGGCCAAAGTAAATATCCTCTGAAAACAAAGAGAAAGAAGCTTTCTGAGAAACTTCTTTGTGTTCTGTGAAATCATCTCACACAGTTACAGCTTTCACATCAAGAAGCCTTTCGCTAAGTCAGTTCTTGTGGAATTGGCAAAGAGATATTTCGAAGCCCATAGAGTTCTATGGTGGAAAAGGAAACATGCTCAGATGAAATCTGGAAAGAAGCTTTCTGAGAAACTGCTCTGTGATGTGTGTCTTCCACTCACAGAGTTACATCTGTATTTCGTGGATCTCTTTTCTAGCCTTATTTCTGTGGAATCTGAGAACAGATATTTCGGATCCCTTTGAAGACTATAGGTCCAAAGAAAATATCCTCCGATAACAAAGAGAAAGAAGCTTTCTGAGAAACTTCTTTGTGTTCTGTGAAATCATCTCACAGAGTTACAGCTTTCCCCTCAAGAAGCCNGTGGATCTCTTTGCTAGCCTTATTTCTGTGGAATCTGAGAACAGATATTTTTGATGCCTTTGAAGAGTATAGGGCCAAAGGAAATATCCCCCGAAAACGAAGACAAGGAAGCTTTCTGAGAAACTTCTTTGTGTTCTGTGAAATCATCTCACAGAGTTACAGCTTTCCCATCAAGAATCCTTTCGCTAAGTCAGTTCTTGTGGAATTGGCAGACTGATATTTGGAAGCCCATAGAGGGCTGTGGTGAAAAAGGAAATATGCTCAGATGAAATATGGAAAGAACCTTTCTGAGAAACTGCTCTGTGATGTGTGACTTCCACTCACAGGGTTACATCGGTATTTCGTGGATCTCTTTTCTAGCCTTATTTCTGTGGAATCTGAGAACAGATATTTCGGATCCCTTTGAAGACCATAGGTCCAAAGGACATATGCTCCGATAACAAAGAGGAAGAAGCTTTCTGAGAAACTTCTTTGTGTTCTGTGAAATCATCTCACAGAGTTACAGCTTTCCCCTCAAGAAGCCTTTCGCTAAGTCAGTTCTTGTGGAATTGGCAAAGTGATATTTGGAAGCCCATAGGGGGCTATGGTGAAAAAGGAAATATCCTCAGCTGAAATCTGGAAAGAAGCTTTCTGAGAAAC
>NW_020253330.1:0-571 GCF_003255815.1 Theropithecus gelada
GGCCAAAGGAAATATCCTCCGATAACAAAGAGAAAGAAGCTTTCTGAGAAACTTCTTTGTGTTCTGTAAAATCATCTCACAGAGTTACCTATTTCCCCTAAAGAAGCCTTTCGCTAAAACAGTTCTTGTGGAATTGGCAAAGTTATATTTGGAAGCCCATAGAGGGCTATGGAGAAAAAGGAAATATCCTCAGATGAAATCTGGAAGGAAGCTTTCTGAGAAAATGCTCTGCGATTTGGGACTTCCACACACAGAGTTTCATCTGTATTTCGTGGATCTCTTTGCTAGCCTTATTTCTCGGGAATCTGAGAACAGATATTTCTGATCCCTTTGAAGACTACAGGGCCAAAGGAAATATCCTCCGATAACAAAGCTAAAGAAGCTTTCTGAGAAACTTCTTTGTGTTCTGTGAAATCATCTCACAGAGTTACAGCTTTCCCCTCAAGAAGCCTTTCGCTAAGACAGTTCTTGTGGAATTGGCAAAGTGATATTTGGAAGCCCATAGAGTGCTATGGCGAAAAAGGAAATATCCTCAGATGAAATCTGGAAAGAAGCTTTCTGAGAAACTGCT
>NW_020253330.1:601-1365 GCF_003255815.1 Theropithecus gelada
ATGGATCTCTTTGCTAGCCTTATTTCTGTGGAATCTGAGAACAGATATTTCGGATCCCTTTGAAGACTATAGGGCCAAAGGAAATACCTTCCCATAACAAAGAGAAAGAAGCTTTCTGAGAAACTTCTTTGTGTTCTGTGAAATGATCTCACAGAGTAAAACCTTTCCCCTCAAGAAGCCTTTCGCTAAGAGAGTTCTTGTGGAATTGGCAAAGTGATATTTGGAAGCCCCTAGAGGGCTATGGTGAAAAAGGAAATATCCTCAGATGAAATCTGGAAAGAAGTTTTCTAAGAAACTTCTCTGTTATGTGTGACTTCTACTCACAGACTGATATATGTATTTCGTGGATCTCTTTGCTAGCGTTATTTCTGTGGAATCTGAGATCAGATATTTCGGATCCCTTTGTAGACTATAGGGCCAAAGGAAATATCCTCCGATAACAAAGAGAAAGAAGCTTTCTCAGAATCTTCTTTGTGTTCTGTGAAATCATCTCACAGAGTTACAGCTTTCCCCTCAAGAAACCTTTCGCTAAGACAGTTCTTGTGGAATTGGCGAAGTGATATTTGGAATCCCATAGAGGGCTATGGTGAAAAACCAAATATCCTCAGATGAAATCTGGAAAGAAGCTTTCTGAGAAACTGCTCTGTGATTTGGGACTTCCACTCACAGAGTTACATCTGTATTTCGTGGATCTCCTTGCTATCCTTATTTATGTGGATCTGAGAACAGATAATTCGGATCCCTTTGAAGAATATAGGACCAAA
>NW_020253331.1:0-1365 GCF_003255815.1 Theropithecus gelada
AAAGAAGACATTTATGCAGCCAACAAACACAAGAAAAAATGCTCATCGTTACTGGTCATCAGAGAAATGCAAATCAAAACCACAATGAGATACCATCTCACGCCCGTTAGAATGTCAATCATTAAAAAGTTAGGAAACAATACACGCTGGAGAGGATATGGAGAAATAGGAACACTTTTACCCTGTTGGTGGGAGTGTAAATTAGTTCAACCATTGTGGAAGACAGTGTGGTGATTCCTCAAGGATCTGGAACTAGAAATATCATTTGACCCAGTGATCCCATTACTGGGTAAATACTCAAAAGGATTGTAAATCACGCTACTATAAAGACACATGCACACATATGTTTATTGTGGCACTCTTCACAATAGCATAGACTTGGATCCAACCCAAATGTCCATCAGTGACAGACTGGATTAAGAAAATGTGGCACATATACACGGTGGAATACTATGCAGCCATAAAAAGGATGAGTTCATGTCCTTTGCAGGGACATGGATGAAGCTGGAAAACATCATTCTCAGCAAACTATCACTAGGATGGAAAACCATACACTGCATATTCTCACTCATGGGTAGGAAGTGAACAACAAGAACACTTGGACACAGGGCGGGGAACATCACACACTGGGACCTGTCAGGGGGTGGGGGTCTGGGGGAGGGAGAGCATTAGGAGGAACACCTAATGTAAATGACAAGTTGATGGGTGCAGCAAACCAACATGGCACATGTATACCTATGTAACAAACCTGAATGTTGTGCACATGTAACCTAGAACTTAAAGTACAAAAAAGGGAAAGAACTTAGTGGAAAAAAAAAAGTTATGGTTATCTTAGCAGTCACCATTTTCATGAAAAGAAAATTAGAGGTAGGATTACATTTATTTAAAATCTCAACACTGAAAATATTTTAAATTATATTCTAGTAACTAGTAAAAATTGCTCATGCATCCTTAAGAGTTTCATCATTCTTCAGTTTTTAGGCCTTAGAGGTGAAATGTGCTCTTTAACAGAGTAATTGCCCTTGTTTTTCTGAAACAGTGAAATTATCTTTTCAAACCTCTTTGAGGAAAGGTATTAATTGTGTTCCAGTTTTGAAAAAAACTTTTTTTTTTTTTTGCTTTTACTAGAGAAAAAAATCAAGATACAATTGTTCTTTTGTTTTACACCGTTGTGCTCTTGATGGAGACAGAGGATCTAGACAAGAATATATTCTTATTTCTTATCAAATATATAGAAAAAGAATTTATATTTGGATTGTAATAAGATGAGCCCTTTTGTTTATCAGTGGCTCTATAATTAGCTAGAACTTTTAAAATGGTATCTAAGAGGAAGGTCTAGTAAGAAAACTATATTTGAAAATTGAT
>NW_020253332.1:0-1365 GCF_003255815.1 Theropithecus gelada
AGAAGAGTCTCAGAAAGCTTCTTTATCTTTGTTATCTGAGGATAGTTTCTTTGGCCCTATAGTCTACAAAGGCATCCGAAGTATCTGTTCTCAGATTCCACAGAAATAAGGCTAGCAAACAGATCCACGAAATACAGATGTAACTCTGTGTGTGGAAGTCACACATCACAAAGCAGTTTCTCAGAAAGCTTCTTTCCAGTTTTTCTCTGAGGATATTTTCCTTTTCACCATTGACCTCTATGGGCTTCTAAATATCACTTTGCGAATTCCAGAAGAACAGGCTTAGCGAGCGGCGTCTTGAGGGGAAAGCTCTAACTCTGTGAGATGAATTAACAGAACACAAAGCAGTTTCTCAGAAAGCTTCTTTCCAGATTTCTTCTGAGGATATTTCCTTATTCACCATAGCCCTCTATGCCCTGCCAAATATCACTTTGCAAATACCACAATAACTGTTTTAGCGAAAAGTTTCTTGAAGGGAAAGCTGTAACTCTGTGAGATGATGTCACAGAACACAAAGAAGTTACTCAGAAACCTTCTTTCTCTTTGTTATCGGAGGATATTTCCTTTGGCCCTATAGTCTTCAAAGGGATCCGAAATATCTGTTGTCAGATTCCACAGAAATAAGGCTAGCAAAGAGATCCACGAAATACAGACGTAACTATGTGAGTGGAAGTCACACATCACAAAGCAGTTTCTCAGAAAGCTTCTTTCCAGTTTTTCTCTGAGGATATTTTCTTTTTCACCATAGCCCTGTATGGGCTTCCAAATATCACTCTGCGAATTCCACAAGAACAGGCTTAGCGAGCGGCTTCTTGAGGGGAAAGCTGTAACTCTGTGAGATGAATTAACAGAACACTAAGTAGTTTCTCAGAAAGCTTCTTTCCAGATTACATCTGAGGATATTACCTTTTTCACCATAGGCCTCTATGGGCTTCCGAGTATCGCTTTGAAAATTCCACAAGAAGTTTCTTAGCAAAAGGCTTCTTGAAGGGAAATCTGTAACTCTCTGAGATTATTTCACAGATACCTGTTATCGGAGGGTATTTCCTTTGGCCCTGAAGTCTTCAACGGGATTTGAAATGTCAGTTCTCAGATTCCCCAGAAATAAGGCCAGCAAGAAGTCCACGAAATACACAAGTAACACTGGGAGTGGAAGTCACACATCACAAAGCAGTTTCTCAGAAAGCTTCTTTCCCGTTTTTCTCTGAGTATATTTTCTTTTTCACCACAGACCTCTTCGGTCTTTCAAATATCACTTTGTGAATTCCCTAAGAACAGGCTTAGCGAGCGGCTTCTTAAGGCGAAAGCTGTAACTCTGTGAGATGAATTAAAAGAACACTAAGTAGTTTCTCAGAAAGCTTCTTT
>NW_020253333.1:0-1364 GCF_003255815.1 Theropithecus gelada
CTCTATGTTATCGGAGGATATTTCCTTTGGCCCTATAGTCTTCAAAGGGATCCGAAATATCTGTTCTCAGATTCCACAAAAATAAGGCTAGCAATGAGATCCTCGAAATACAGATGTAACTCTGTGAGATGAATTAACAGAACACAAAGAAGTTTCTCAGAAAGCTTCTTTCTCTTTGTTATCGGAGGATATTTCCTTTGGCCCTATAGTCTTCAAAGGGTTCCGAAATATCTCTTCTAAGAATCCACAGAAATAAGGCTAGCAAAGAGATCCACGAAATACAGATGTAACTCTGGGAGATGAATTAACACAACACTAAGAAGTTTCTCAGAAAGCTTCTTTCCAGATTTAATCTGAGGATATTTCCTTTTTCACCATAGCCCTCTACGGGCTTCCGAATATCTCTTTGCCAATTCCACAAGAACTGTGTTAGCCAAAGCCTTCTTGAGGTGAAAGCTGTAACTCTGTGAGATGATTTCACAGAACTCTAAGAAGTTTCTCAGAAAGCTTCTTTCTCTTTTTTATCGGAGGATATTTTCTTTGACCCTATAATCTTCAAAGGGATTCGAACTATCTGTTATCACATTCCACAGAAATAAGGCTAGCAAAGAGATCCACGAAATACAGATGTAACTTTGTGAGATGAATTAACACAACACTAAGCAGTTTCTCAGAAAGCTTCTTTCCAGATTTCAGCTGAGGATATATCCTTTTTCAACCTTGCCCACTATGGGCTTCCAAATATCACTTTGCCAATTCCAGAAGAACTGTCTTAGCAAAAGACTTCTTGAGGGGAAAGCTGTAACTCTGTGAGATTATTTCAAAGAACACAAAGAAGTTTCTCAGAAAGCTTCTTTCTCTTTGTTATCGTAGGATATTTCCTTTGGCCCTATAGTCTTCAAAGTGATCCGAAATATGGGTTGTCACATTCCACAGAAATAAGGCTAGCAAAGAGATCCACGACATACAGATGTAACTCTGTGAGATGAATTAACACAACACTAAGTAGTGTCTCAGAAAGCTTATTTCCAGATTTCATCTGAGGATATTTACTTTTTCACTATAGCCCTCTATGGGCTTTCAAATATCACTTTGCCAATTCCACAAGAACACTCTTAGCGAAAGGGTTCTTGAGGGGAAAGCTGTAACTCTGTGAGATGATTTCACAGAACACAAAGAAGTTTCTCAGAAAGCTTCTTTCTCTTTGCTATCGGAGGATATTTCCTTTGGCCCTATAGTCTTCACAGGGATCCGAAATATTTGTTCTCAGATTCCACAGAAATAAGGCTAGCAAAGAGATCCACGAAATACAGATGTAACTCTGTGAGATGAATTAACACAACAGTAAGCAGTTTCTCAGAAAG
>NW_020253334.1:0-1364 GCF_003255815.1 Theropithecus gelada
ATTTCACAGAACACAAAGAAGTTTCTCAGAAAGCTTCTTTCTCTTTGTTTTCGGAGGATACTTCCTTTGGCCCTATAGTATTCAAAGGGATCCGAAATATCTTTTCTCAGATTCCACAATAATGGGGCTAACAAAGAGATCCACGAAATACAGATGTAACTCTGTGAGATGAATTAACAGAACACTAAGCAGTTTCCCAGAAAGCTTCTTTCCAGATTTCATCTTAGGATATTTCCTTTTTCACCATAGCCCTCTATGGGCTTCCAAATATCACTTTGCCAATTCCGCAAGAACTGTCCTAAGGAAAGGCTTCTTGAGGGGAAAGCTGTAACTCTGTGAGATGATCTCACAGAACACAAAGAAGTTTCTCAGAAAGCTTCCTTCTCTTTGTTATCAGAGGATATTTCCTTTGGCCCTATAGTCTTCAAAGGGATCCGAAATATCTGTTCTCAGATTCCACAGAAATAAGGCTAGCAAAGAGATCAACGAAATACAGATGTAACTCTGCGAGATAAATTAACACAACACTAAGCAGTTTTTCAGAAAGCTTCTTTCCAGATTTCATCTGAGGATATTTCCTTTTTCACCATAGCCCTCTATGGGCTTCCAAATACCACTCTGCCAATTCCACAAGAACTGTCTTAGCGAAAGGCTTCTTGAGGGGAAAGCTGTAACTCTGTGAGATGATTTCACAGAACACAAAGAAGTTTCTCAGAAAGCTTCTTTCTCTTTGTTATCGGCGAATATTTCCTTTGGCCCTATAGTCTCCAAAGGGATCCGAAATATCTGTTCTCAGTTTCCACAGAAATAAGGCTAGCAAAGAGATCCACGAAATACAGATGTAACTCTACGAGATGTATTAACACAACAGTAAGCAGTTTTTCAGAAAGCTTCTTTCCAGATTTCATCTGAGGATATTTCCTTTTTCACCATAGCCCACTATGGGCTTCCAAATATCACTTTGCCAATTCCACAAGAACTGTCTTAGCGAAAGGCTTCTTGAGGGGAAAGCTGTAACTCTGTGAAGTGATTTCACAGAACACAAAGAAGTTTCTCAGAAAGCTTCTTTCTCTTTGTTATCGGAGGATATTTCCTTTGGCCCTATAGTCTTCAAAGGGATCCGAAATGTCTGTTCTCAGATTCCACAGAAATAACGCTCGCATAGAGATCCACGAAATACAGATGTAACTCTGCGAGTGGAGGTCACACATCACAGAGAAGTTTCTCAGAAAGCTTCTTTTCAGATTTCAGCTGCAGATATTTCCTTTTTCACCATACCCCTCTATGGGCTTCCAAATATCACTTTGCCAATTCCACAAGAACTGTCTTAGTGAAAGGCTACTTGAGGGGAAAGCTGTAACTGT
>NW_020253335.1:0-7659 GCF_003255815.1 Theropithecus gelada
CTCTAGTCTGGGCCACAGAGTGAGATCAGTTTCAAAAAAAAAAAAAAGGCCGTTGTGAATGTTAGCTCCAGATCAACTGCAAGAACAAACCAGCAATCCTAAGAGGACCCACAGACCCTCTGAAGGAAGCAGACTGCTTCTGCAGGCCCTGGGAGACACCTCAAATACCAATAGTGCCTCAAATGTGGAAGGGGGAAAGGGAGACCCTCCTCTCCAAAACATACACCCCCACTGTAGAAACTGATGGGCTGTTTGTGGGAGAAGTTTCCGACTTCATCTGGAGCTGAGTCAATTTAGAGAGTTGAGCAAAACACAAGGGCAGAAGAAGCAGCAGAAAGACCCTAGGAGTTCACTGGGTCCCCTAGCAGACCATTGCTCCCTGGTACCACATGGATTCCTCAGGAGAGTGGCCAGAGGAGCAGGGGGTAAAACCACAGGGAATCTCTAGCTGAACTTCGTAACAATTTGAATGGAGTGGGAAGCCTCCTGGCCAGAACTCAGGGGAGGCTACAAATCTGGTGTGCAGACTCCACAGGTGGAGGGAGAACCAAGCCCTTTTCTTTTGCAGCTGGGAGATGGGTAGCCTGAGGCAAGTTTTCAAGCCCATCTCGCCCTCCACCTGGAAACAGACTTGGGCTATTGGCAGGGGACACAGTGGGAGTGAGACCAGCCCTTTGGTTAGCTTGGGAACTGGGTCAGGCCTGCGACTGCCGGCTTTTCCCAACTTCCCTGTCAATCTGCATGACTCAGCAGAGGCAGCCATAATACTCCTACATACACAACTCCAGTGACCTGGGAATCTCACCCCCATCCCCCACAGCAGCTGCAGCAAGCCCACTCAAGGAGAGTCTGAGCCCAGACATGCCTAGCCCTGCCCCCACTTGATGGTTCTTCCCTACCCACCCAGGTAGCAGAAGACAAAGGGCATATTATCTTGGGAGTTCTAGGGCCCCACCCACTACTGGTCCCTCTCCATAAAACTGCAGCTGATGCTCTGTGGAAACGGCCACCTCCCAGCAGGAGGCCAACCAGCACAAAAATAGAGCATTAAACCACAAAAGCTAAGAACTCTCACAGAGTCCATTGCACTCCCCTGCCACCTCCACCAGAACAGGCACTGGTATTCATGGCTGAGAGACTCATAGATGGTTCACATAACAGGATTCTGTGCAGACAATCCCAGTATCAGCCCAGAGCCGGGTAGACTCACTGGGTGGCTAAACCCAGAAGACAGACCACAAACACTGTAGTTCGGCTCACAGGAAGCCACATTCATAGGAAAAGGGGGAGAGTACTACATCAAGAGAACACCACATGGGACAAAAGAATCTGAACAACAGCCCTCAGCCCTAGACCTTCACTCTGACAGAGCCTACCCAAATGAGAAGGAACCAGAAAACCAACCCTGGTAATATGACAAAACAAGACTTCTCAACACCCCCCAAAAATCATACTAGTTCATCAGCAAAGGATCCAAACCAAGAAGAAATCTCTGATTTACCTGAAAAAGAATTCAGGAGGTTAGTTATTAAGCTAATCAGGGAGGCACTAGAGGAAGGCAAAGCCCAGTGCAAGGAAATTCAACAAACGATACAGGAAGTGAAGGGAGAAATATTCAAGGAAATAGATCACTTTAAAAAAATTCAACAATTCAGGAAACTTTGGACACACTTTTAGAAATGTGAAATGCTCTGGAACGTCTCAGCAACAGAACTGAACAATTAAATAAAGAAATTCAGAGCTCTAAAACAAGGTCTTTGAATTAACCCAATCCAACAAAGACAAAGAACAGTGAATAAGAAAATATGAACAAAGCCTCCAAGAAGTCTGGGATTATGTAAAGTGACCAAACTTAAGAATAATCAGTTTTCCTGAGGAATAAGAGAATTCTGAAATCTTGTAAAACATATTTGGGGGAATAATCAAGGAAAACTACCCCAGCCTTGCTACAGACCTAGACATCCAAATACAAGAAGCACAAAGAACTGGGAAATTCATTGCAAAAAGATCATTACCTAGGCACATTGTCATCAGGTTATCAGAAGTTAAGATGAAGGAAACAATATTAAGAGCCATGAGACAGAAGCACCAGGTAACCTCTGAAGAAAAACCTATCAGATTAACAACAGATTTCTGAGCAGAAACCCTACAAGCCAGAAGGGATTGGGGCCCTATCTTCAGCCTCCTCAAACAAAACAATCATCAGCAAGAATTTTGTATCCCGTGAAACTAAGCATCATATATGAAGGAAAGATACAGTCTTTTTCAGACAAACAAATACTGAGAGAATTTGTGAATACCAAGCCACCACTACAAGAACTGCTAAAAGGAGCTCTAAATATTCAAACAAATCCTGGGAACATATCAAAATAGAACCTCTTTAAAGCATAAAACACATAGGCCCTATAAGACAAAATAGAAGTTAAAAAGCAAAAACAAAAACAAAAACAAAACAAAGTACATAGGCAACGAAGATCACAGTGAATGCAATGGGGCCTCACAGTTCAATACTAACATTGAACGTAAATGGCCTAAATGCTCCACTTAAATGATATAGAACCACAGAATGGATAAGAAATCACCAACCAACTGTCTGCTGCCTTCAGGAGACTCACCTAAGACCAAAGGACTCACATAAACTTTAAGGAAAAGGCATTTCATGCAAATGGACACCAAAAGCGAGCAGAGGTAGCTATTCTTATATCAGACAAGACAAACCTTAAACCAACAGCAGTAAAAAGAGACAAAGAAGGAGATTATATAATGGTAAAAGGTCTTGTCCAACAGGAAAATATTGCAATCCTAAATATATATGCATCTAATACTGGAGCTCCCAAAGTTGTAAAACAATTACTAACATACCTAAGAAATTAGATAGACAGCAACACAGAAATAGTGGGGGACTATAATACTCCACTGACAGCACTGAACTGGTCATCAAGACAGAAAGTCAACAAAGAAACAATGTATTTAAATGATATCTTGGAACAACCGGACTTAACAGATATATACAGAACATTTCAACCAACAACCACAGAATACACATAATATTCAATAGCACATGAAACTTTCACCAGGATAGATCATATAGTAGGCCATAAAATGAGCCCCAATACATTTAAGAAAATTGAAATTACATCAAGCACTCTCTCAGATCACAGTGGAATAAAACTGGAAATCAACTCCAACAGGAATCTTCAAAACCATGCAAATACATGGAAATTAAATAACCTGCTCCCAAATGAGCACTGGGTCAAAAACAAAATCAAGAAGAAAATTAAAAAAGTATTTGAACTGAATGACAATAATAACCAACCTACCAAAACCTCTGGGATACAGCAAAGGCAGTGCTAAGAGGAAAGTTCATAGCCCTAAATGCCTACATCAAAAAGACTAAAAAAGCAAAAACTGACTTCTAAGGTCACACCTCACAGAGCTAGAGAAACAAGAACAAACCAAACCAAACCCCGCAGAAGAAAGAAATAACCAAAATCAGAGCAGAACTGAATAAAATTGAAACAACAACAAAACAAAATACAAAAGATAAAAGAAACAAAAAGCTGGTACTTTGAAAAGGTAAATAAAATTGATAGACCATTAGCAAGATTAACCAAGAAGAGAAGACAGAAAATACAAATAACTTCACTAAGAAATGAAACAGGAGACATTACAATTGACACCGCTGAAATGAAAAAGATCACTCAAGGCTATTATGAACACCTTTACCCATATAAACTAAAAACCTAGAAGAGATGGATAAATTCCTGGAAAAATACATCCCTCCTAGTTTAAATCAGGAAGAACTGGATACCCTGAGCAGACCAGTAACAAGCAGCAAGACTGAAATGGTAATTTAAAAATTACCACCAAAAACGTTCAGGACCAGATGGATTCACAGAATTCTAGCAGACATTCCAAGAAGAATTGGTGCCAATACTTTTGACACTATTCCACAAGATAGAGAAATATGGAATTCTCCCCAATTCATTTTAGGAAGCCAGTATTACCTGAATACCAAAACCAGGAAAGGACATAACCAAAAACGAAAACTACAGACCAATATCCTTGATGAACATAGATGTTAAAATCCTTAACAAAATACTAGCTAACCAAATCCAACAACATATCAAAAAGACAATCCACCATGATCAAGTGGGTTTCATACCAGGGATGAAGGTATGGTTTAACATACACAAGTCAATAAATTCAATACACCACATAAACAGAATTAAAAACAAAAATCATATGATCATCTCAATTGATGCAGAAAAAGCATTAGACAAAATCCAGCATCACTTTGTGATTGAAACTCTCAGCAAAATCAGCATATGAGGGACATACCTTAATATAATAAAAGCTTTCCATGAAAAACCCACAGCCAACGTATATTGAATGGGTAAAAGTTGTAAGCATTCCTCTGAGAGCTGGAACAAGACAAGGATGTCCACTCTCACCACTTATCTTCAACATAGTACTAGAAGTCCTAGCCAGAGCAATTAGCCAAGAGAAAGAAAGAAAGGGCATTCAAATAGGTAAAGAGGAAGTCAAACTGTCACAATTTGCTGACAATATGATCATTTACCTTGAAAAACCTAAAGACTCCTCCAGAAAGCTCCTAGAACTGATAAAAGAATTCAGCAAAGTTTCCAGATACAAGATTAATGTACACAAATCAACAGTTCTTCTATACATCAACAGCAACCAAGCCAACCAAGCAGAAATTAAATCAAGAACTCAATTCCTTTTATAATAGCTGCAAGAAAACATAAAATAGTTAGGAATGTACCTAAACAAGGAGTCAAAAGACCTATACAAGGAAAACTACAAAACACTGCTGAAAGCAATCATAGACAACACAAACAAATGGAAACACATCCCACACTCATGGATGGGTATAATCAATATTGGGAAAATGACCATACTGCCAAAAGCAATCTGCAAATTCAATGCAATTCCCATCAAAATACCACAATAATTCTTCAGAGTTAGAAAAAACAATTCTAAAATTCATATGGAACCATAAAAGAGCCCATATAGCCAAAGCAAGACTAAGCAAAAAGAACAAATCTGGAGCCATCACACTACCTGATTTCAAACTATACTATGAGGCCATGGTCACCAAAACAGCATGGTACTGTTATAAAAATAGGCACATAGATTAATGGAACAAAATAGAGAACCCAGAAATAAACCCAAATACTTACAGCCAACTGATCTTCAATAAAGCAAACAAAAACATAAAGTGGGGAAAGGACACCCTTTTCAACAAATGATGCTGGGATAATTGGCTAGCCACATGCAGGAGAATGAAACTGGATCCTCATCAACTCAAGATGGATAAAGGACTTAAACCTAATACCCGAAACTATAAAAATTCTAGAAGAAAACATTGGAAAAACCCTTCTGGACAGTGACTTAGGCAAGGTTTTCAGGACCATTAACCCAAAAGTAAATGCAATAAAAACAAAGATAAATAGCTGGGACCTAATTAAACTAAAGAGCTTTTGCACAGCAAAAGGAATAACTGGCAGAGTAAACAGACAACCCACAGAGTCGGGGAAAATCTTCACAATCGATTCATCTGACAAAGGACTAATATCCAGAATCTACAAGAAACTCAAACAAGACAGTAAGAAAAAAAAAAAAAAAAACAGACAATCTCATCAAAAAGTGGACTATGGACAAGAATAGACAATTCTCAAAAGAAAATATATAAATGGCCAACAAAAATATGAAAAAATGCTCAGCATCACTAATGATCAAGGAAATGCAAATCAAAACCACAATGCGATACCACCTTCCCTCCTCAAGAATGGCCATAATAAAAAACAAAAATCAAAAAACAGTAGATTTTGGCATGTATGTGGTGATTGGGGAACACTTTTACACTGCTGGTGGGGAGTAAACTAGTACAACCACTATGGAAAATAGTGTGGAGGTTCTTTAAAGAACCAAAAATAGAACTACCATTTGATCCAGCAATCCCACTACTGAGTATCTACCTAAAGGTAAAGAAGCCATTATTTGAAAAAGGTATTTGAAGACGCATGTTTATAGAAGCACAATTCACAATTACAAAATCGTGAAACCAACCCAAATGCCCATCACTCAATGAGGAGATAAAGTATCGTGTGTGTGTGTGTGTGTGTGTGTGTGTGTGTGTATAATGGAATACTACTCAGCCATAAAAACGAATGAATTAACAGCATTTGCAGTGACCTGGACGAGACTGGAGACAATTATTCTAAGTGAAGTAACTCAGGAATGGAAAACCAAGCATCCTGTGTTCTCACTGATATGTGGGAGCTGACCTACAAGGACACAAAGACATAAGAATGATACAACGAAATTTGCAGACTTGGGGGAAGAGTGGGAGGGGGATGAGGAATTAAAGACTACAAATACGGTGCAGTATATACTTCTTGGGTGATGGGCACACCAAAATCTCACAAATCACCACTAAAGAATTTACTCATGTAACCAAATACCACCTGTATCCCAATAACTGATGGAAAAATGTTAAAAAAAAAGATATTTTACTACATTTTTCCCTTTAAGCTTCAAAAAGGTGTGATGAAAGGATTTTAATAATCACTTTATTTTATATGGTCAAACAAGGTAAAAAAAATACGTTTTAGTTTGGGTTGGAACTGCAGTAATTTCAAGATGATAAGAATTTATAGAATAAAGCACATGATCTTATGTGCATTAGGATATACTTCATTCTCAGGTAAAAGTCTACACATCTTATAAGCTGTGAGGAAATGGGTTCAGGAAAGATGACTAACGTGGCCAACTTCACGGGTCATATAAGCCAGGGGTCCCCAACCCCTGTGCTGCAAGCCAGTATTGGTCAGTGCCATGTTAGGAACTGGGGTGCACAGCAGGAGGTGAGCAGAGTGCACGTGAGCATTGCTGCCTGAGTTTCGCCTCCTGTCAGATCAGCAGTTGCATTAGATTCTCATAGGAGAGTAAACCTTCTTGTGAGCTGCACATGCGAGGGATCCAGGTTGTGCACTCCTTATGAGAATCTAATGCCTGATGATCTGAAGTGGAAGTTTCATCCTGAAACCATCCCTCCCCTCACCCTGTCCATGGGAAAACTGTCTTCCAGGAACCAGGTTCCTGGTGCCAAAAGGGTTGGGGAATGCTGATGTAGGTGACAGAACAAATATTCAAATTTAAAGATGATCACAAACCCTGTTTCTGTCCTGCAACACGGATAATGAAACTTGAGATAGATATACTCTCTGAAAAACTTTCAAACTGATTGAGTCATGGGCAGAAAAGAAGTGCCACCTTTTATCTCATCAATGCCAAACTTACCTTTCAGCTGTCTCACAACAAAAGTTCTTTGACTTCATGATTTTTTTTCCCTGTTTCTGAATTTAGTATGCAAAAGGAAATGCAATGAGCAAGATTATTTAATACATTTCAAATTAATTAAACTTAGCATTTAAAATGGATAAAGTAGATTCCTCCCATACCTTTTGAAAATGGTAAAGCTTTTTACATGAGTGATTGCATTTATTTAAAATGGGTTGTGTTTATATAGCTGAGGGGTGCCACATCTGTTCTTTCTCACTTTCTGTGAAACAAAAAAGGCAACCACTGTGTGTGTGTGTGTGTGTGTGTGTGTGTGTGTGTGTGTGTGTGTGT
>NW_020253336.1:0-1364 GCF_003255815.1 Theropithecus gelada
GTTCAATAATTTATACTTCTTTTGAAGATAACTCAAACTGGAATTGATCAGAAGACACAGAAAGTACAGTGGCATTAATTCAAATGCTACAATCTTAGTTTTGTAAATAATCAAGATATGGGGGAGTAACTACATTTCTTTGTTGTATGAAGAACTACCTATTAAATTAATACATAAAGAAGATTGAAGGAGGGAGAGTTAGCTATCTGATTTCAACATTTGGCATTTACTTGCCTAACAATTCATTTCCTGTTTTGGAGAACCTGTGACCAAGACAACGTAACTGGTCCTTGGATATTGTGGAGTTGTTAAACAGCTCTAATACAAGGCAGGAAGCAGTAAGTGTTCAGAGAAACATCTGATGTTTCCCTACACTGTCTAAGCATTTTATGTGTATACATGCATTATTTTAATTTATTTTTCATAGCAACTATCCAAAAGATATGTACCGTCTATCCATATTTTAGAGTTGAGAAAAGTGAAACCATACAAGGTGTGTTTGTCACCAAACTCAGTGTTCCTTTCCCATCCTGCTGCTTCACACAAAAGAGATGTTAAGTCAAAAGAGAAACATTACTTTCAGGCTGTTCAGAGCAGGATGGATCAAAGTCAGCTTCATGAAGGAGAAATAATTGGAGCTGTGTTTTGTAGGAGAGAATGAATTTGAATATACAGATGCCACAGAAGGAAGGTCAGCAGAGAAAACAGCATAGACCAGCTGGAAAGGGGCATATACAGGGATCAGCAGGTGGTTCCAGGATGTGAAGAGCAGACGAACAGGGTAAAAAGTGGCTATTCATAAATGAGAAAGATAACCTTGGGCAACAAGGCATATGAGTGTAGCTGGGCATGGTGGCTCATGCCTGAAATCCCAGCACTTGGGCAGGGTAAGGTAGCAGGAGTGCTTGAACTCAAGTGTTCAAGACCAGCATGGTCAACACAGTCAGACCTCATCTCAACTAAAAAATCAAAAACATTAGCTTGGTGTGGTGGCACATACCTGTAGTCTGAGACAGTTGGGAAGCTGAGGCAGGAGGACCACTGGAGCCTTGGAGATAAAGGCTAGTTACAGTGAACTATGATTGTGCAACTGCACTCTAGCCCAGGTGACAGAGCAAGACCCTGTCTCAAAACCAATAAGCATATAACTGAATCCACCACTAAGGCAGGAATGCAAGAGGAGAGGAGCTGAGATTGGCATGTTCATGAATTGCCTGGTATTAACTATAATTACTTAACCATAAAATCCAGGCTCCAGATATTTATACACGCTTCCACATTTAAATGGTCTTACCTTTCAGTCTTCCTAATTTTCTTTAATATTGCCCAATTTTCTTTTTCAGTTCCTTCATCCTCCACCTGTT
>NW_020253337.1:0-1364 GCF_003255815.1 Theropithecus gelada
CATATACACCATGGAATACTATGCAGCCATAAAAAAGGATGAGTTTGTGTCCTTTGTACGGACATGGATGCAGCTGGAAACCATCATTCTGAGCAAACTATCACAAGAACAGAAAACCAAACACCGCATGTTCTCACTCATAGGTGGGAACTGAGCAATGAGATCACTTGGACTCAGGAAGGGGAACATCACACACCGCGGCCTATCATGGAGAGGGGGGAGGGGGGAGGGGGGAGCGGGGAGGGATTGCATTGGGAGTTATAGCTGATGTAAATGACGAGTTGATGGGTGCAGCACACCAACATGGCACAAGTATACATATGTAACAAACCTGCACGTTATGCACATTTACCCTACAACTTAAAGTATAATAATAATAAATAAATTAAAACAGCAACAACAACAACAAAACAACAACAACAAAAAAACAGGTATTAAAATATTTAAAATTTATTTCTGTGATGGTGAATTTTTCTGAAACACATTATTAGAGTAAGCTGGGGCTCATATTCTCCAAAGCCACTGGAAGGGAAAGAAAGATTGGGCGGGGGAAAAAGAAAAGTGCTTTGCAATTCATTTTTGATGTTAGGAGCGCTGCTGGTTTAGGTTCTCCACAGAGGCAGGAAAACTTCAGTCTGGAGGCGAATGCCCTCCTCAGTGCGCATGTTGCACAGACCTGTTCCTGCGCATGTCTGTTGCTACGCGTGTCTGTTGTTGCCTATGCGCCTTGCTGCCCGCCTTCTGTTCACGCAGAGCTCTGCAGGCAGAGGTTGTGTCTTCATTCTTTCCGCCATCTTGATTCTTTCTCACAGATTGAGACGCAGCAGGTAGGTCCGCAGAGCGCTCTTCCTGAGAATTTAGTTGTGAGTGAATGTGTGGAGGAGCCAGCGTTAGGACAGGTCCTGCAGCACAGTCCGTGGCTTCTGAGGGAAAAGGGCCTTGCAGTCATCGTCCAGCTCCTACTAGGTCGCCATGCTACCATGGGACTTGTCTTTGTGGCTGGGCTGGGACGAGGGAGGAGGGTGGGCCACAGAGGGGAGGGATCGCGTGAAGATGGGGCGAGTGCTGCAGGTGCTGTTAGAGGTGTCTGAGTCCCGGAAACTTCTGGAACCCTCTGAGACAGGACAGTTTCTAGACTCCTAGGTAGGGGCGCGGAAAGGGACAGCGTGTTCGGTAAGGAAGGGGCCCGGGAACTGGGAACGCTGTGGGCTGGTGACTGCGGCCCTGAGGTCTGTAGAGTGCCTGGCAGAGGTGTCCCGTGAGGAGCATAACGTTCACTCTGTTTCACAATTTCTCACCTCCGCTGTGAACGTCATTGGAAGGAATGGGTGAGGCTGTGCTTTCCAGCAAGACTCGATTTTGGG
>NW_020253338.1:0-70 GCF_003255815.1 Theropithecus gelada
AATTTCTGTTCTTGTACATTTGCTGAGGAGTGCTTTACTTCCAATTATGTGGTCAATTTTGGAATAAGTG
>NW_020253338.1:169-1364 GCF_003255815.1 Theropithecus gelada
CTTTGTTCTCATTGGTTTCAAAGAACATCTTTATTTCTGCCTTCATTTCGTTATGTACCCAGTAGTCATTCAGGAGCAGGTTGTTCAGTTTCCATGTAGTTGAGCGGTTTTGATTGAGTTTCTTAGTCCTGAGTTCTAGTTTGATTGCACTGTGGTCTGAGAGACAGTTTGTTATAATTTCTGTTCTTGTACATTTGCTGAGGAGTGCTTTACTTCCAATTACGTGGTCAATTTTGGAATAAGTACGATGTGGTGCTGAGAAGAATGTATATTCTGTTGATTTGGGGTGGAGAGTTCTATAGATGTCTATTAGGTCTGCTTGCTGCAGAGATGAGTTCAATTCCTGGATATCCTTGTTAACTTTCTGTCTCGTTGATCTGTCTAATGTTGACAATGGAGTGTTGAAGTCTCCCATTATTATTGTATGGGAGTCTAAGTCTCTTTGTAAGTCTCTAAGGACTTGCTTTATGAATCTGGGTGCTCCTGTATTGGGTGCATATATATTTAGGATAGTTAGCTCTTCCTGTTGAATTGATCCCTTTACCATTATGTAATGGTCTTCTTTGTCTCTTTTGATCTTTGATGGTTTAAAGTCTGTTTTATCAGAGACTAGGATTGCAACCCCTGCTTTTTTTTGTTCTCCATTTGCTTGGTAAATCTTCCTCCATCCCTTTATTTTGAGCCTATGTATGTCTCTGCGTGTGAGATGGGTCTCCTGAATACAGCAGACTGATGGGTCTTGACTCTTTATCCAGTTTGCCAGTCTGTGTCTTTTCATTGGAGCATTTAGTCCATTTACATTTAAGGTTAAGATTGTTATGTGTGAACTTGATCCTGCCATTATGATATTAACTGGTTATTTTGCTCGTTAGTTGATGCAGTTTCTTCCTAGCCTCGATGGTCTTTACATTTTGGCATGTTTTTGCAATGGCTGGTACCGGTTGTTCCTTTCCATGTTGAGTGCTTCCTTCAGGGTCTCTTGTAAGGCAGGCCTAGTGGTGACAAAATCTCTAAGCATTTGCTTATCTGTAAAGGATTTTATTTCTCCTTCACTTATGAAACTTAGTTTGGCTGGATATGAAATTCTGGGTTGAAAATTCTTTTCTTTAAGAATGTTGAATATTGGCCCCCACTCTCTTCTGGCTTGGAGAGTTTCTGCCGAGAGATCTGCTGTTAGTCTGATGGGCTTCCCTTT
>NW_020253339.1:0-1364 GCF_003255815.1 Theropithecus gelada
GCAAAATGAGAGAAAGAATGATTACCATTTTTCTTATGATGCCAGCTTGGAGACAATGTCATGAGAGATGGTGGTGCAGAACTGCTGGATGTGTTAGATGCTCTGAACCAGCAAAGTATGAAGTAGTTAGTTTCATGTCAGAATAAATGTGTTCAGAAAACAATGATCCACTCACAAAATGTTTGTGTCTTATTCTTGAAACTTTGGATTTCTGGAGCTTTGGAGTGTTAATATTCAATGAAGAATTGTTTCTCCCAGTGGATATAACAATTATTCCTTAGATTTGGAATGAAATGGTTTTACAGGTGGGTCTCCCCAGGAAGCAGAATATGAGATGGGGCTTAGCATACAGGTTTATCAGGGAGTGTTCTGGAAAGCCACACCTGTGGAAGGGAAAGAATAGGAAGCAATACCTGGCAGAGGGGAAAGTCACACTGTGTTGTCGCTTCAAAAGAAGCCTCAGCTGGCCCTATAGGTAGCTAAGCTCTGTTGATCCTTCAACATTGTCCTAAACTGGATAAGGAGAGGGTCGGTCCTTTACACCTGTGAAGCAATCAGTTACTGGATGTGGACCACCCTGGAAGGGGGTGTGAAGTCCAGTGAAATGGCTCTCTTTAATGGAGGCAATCCCCAAAGCAGCTAGATTTTTGGGTTTTTTTATTCCAGAAGGGAGATTGGGACAGTGCATCAAAGTGTCCAACACAAACGGCTGATAGTCATTACGAAACTCATGCAATGGCGGGGGGGAGGGGGGGGAGAAGAGTGAATGATAAAATTTTAATCTTAAATAAAATAAGTATTAAACTTATTAGGTGGCCAAAGATGACTATTTCACCAAGGGGAATGGAAGGAGGATTTATGGAACTGAGAAAGCCCCTGGGGTACTAGTCCTACCATGTCCAGTGGAAAAAACTAACAGAAGACTACTAGTTATACAAAAATGGACCAACAAAGACCAAGATCCTTCCATAATAAAACGTGGAATCATCCAGTGGGCTTCTTAAAATTCAGATGGCTGAGCCCTATGTGCAAAGGTTGCAATGCATTAGGGATGGGTTGTGGTTGGAGAATTTCCATTTCTAACCAGTTCCCAGATGATGATAATGCTGTTGGCCTAGGGACACCTAGTGGCACAGAGTGGCTCTATGTTAGAAACTGTGGAAGTGAGGTTAGGACAGGTCTAGAGATGGAAGGGATTCTAGTACTGGAATTGGGTGGCTGCAATTTTTGACAATACAAATAATAGTTACATTAGACAAGAGCTTTTTATTTTAAAATATTAGTATGGGGATAAAGATGTAAATGCAGCTAAGGAGCAACCATAGTAACGTATTTGGGAATATTTGACATTTTTCCTACCCAAA
>NW_020253340.1:0-1364 GCF_003255815.1 Theropithecus gelada
GGAATCTGAGAACAGATATTTCGGATCCCTTTGAAGACTATAGGGCCAAAGGAAATATCCTCCGATAACAAAGAGAAAGAAGCTTTCTGACAAACTTCTTTGTGTTCTGTGTACTCACCTCACAGAGTTACAGCTTTCCCCTCAAGAAGCCTTTCGCTGAGATAGTATTTGTGGAATTGGCAAAGTGATATTTGGAAGCCCATAGAGGGCTATGGTGAAAAAGGAAATATCGTCAGATGAAAACTGGAAAGAAGCTTTCTGAGAAACTGCTTACTGTTCTGTTAATTCATCTCACAGAGTTACATCTGTATTTCGTGGTTCTCTTTGGTAGCCTTATTTCTGTGGATCTGAGAACAGATATTTCGGATCCCTTTGAAGACTATATTGCCAAAGGAAATATCCTCTGATAAGAAACAGAAAGAAGCTTTCTGAGAAACTTCTTTGTGTTCTGGGAAATCATCTCACAGAGTTACAGCATTCCCCTCAAGAAGCCTTTCGGTAAGACAGTTCTTCTATAATTGGCAAAGTGATATTTGGAAGCCCATAGAGGGCCACGGTGAAAAAGGCAATATCCTCGGATGAAATCTGGAAAGAAGCTTTCTGAGAAACGGCTTAGTGTTTTGTTATTTCATCTCACCGAGTTACATCTGTATTTCGTGGATCTCTTTGCTAGCCTTATTTCTGTGCAATCTGAGAACAGATATTTCGGATCCCTTTGAAGACTATAGGGGCAAAGGAAATATCCTCCGATAACAAAGAGAAAGAAGCTTTCTGAGAAACTCCTTTGTGTTCTGTGAAATCATCTCACAGAGTTACAGCTTTCCCCTGAAGAAGCCTTTCGCTAAGACTCTTCTTGTGCAATGGGCAAAGTGATATTTGGTAGCCCATAGAGGGCTATGTTGAAAAAGGAAATATCCTCCTTTGAAACCTGGAAAGAAGCTTTCTGAGAAACTGCTTAGTGTTCTGTTAATTCATCTCACCGAGTTAGATCTGTATTTCGTGGATCTCATTGCTAGCCTTATTTCTCTGCAGTCTGAGAATAGATATTTCGGATCCCTTTGAAGACTATAGCGCCAAAGGAAATATCCTCCGATAAGAAAGAGAAAGAAGCTTTCTGAGAAACTTCTTTGTGTTCTGTGAAATCATCTCACAGAGTTACAGCTTTCCCCTCAAGAAGCCTTTCGCTAAGACAGTTCTTGTGGAATTGGCAAAGTGATATTTGGAAGCCCATACAGGGCGATGGTGAAAAAGGAAATATCATCAGATGAAATCTGGAAAGAAGCTTTCTGAGAAACTGCTTAGTGTTCTGTTAATTCATCCCACAGAGTTACATCTGTATTTCGTGGATCTCTTTGCTAGCCTTA
>NW_020253341.1:0-1364 GCF_003255815.1 Theropithecus gelada
GGGGTACAACTTACATTTCTATCCAGTCATATTCTGCAGGGCCTCAGTTTCTCAGCTAACCATCTACATACAATGGCCCGAAAACACTATATGCCCACACAGATGGAAGGTAGGAAAACAAAACCATACATGGGAGGGAAAAGATCAATAAGTGGCAAAACTGACACAGGTATCAAAATAAAGAGGATCTATTCCCTAAGCCAGGACTTAAACCCATGCCAGCACCACAAAAGGGCAAAGCCTTACCTACTGAGCTATAGCATGGGTGAGTTTTCATTCCTCTTCCCAGGAGTCTGGAACAGTCATTTGTGAACTTGCAAAGGATTTTAAAACTACCCACGGGAATTCTCAAGGCTAGCCATGACACTATTATTAACCTCTTTTTAATTGTTTGGAATAAGAGAACTCTAAAATCTTTTTTTTTTTTTCAATGGTGTGCTTAGTTTCAATAGTGACTCAACCTCAAACCTTTTTAAAGCCAGGATGAAAATTTTCCAGGTGTTTATCATATGATATGGTTTGGATCAGTGTCTCCACTCAAATCTCACATTGAAATGTAATCCCCAATGCTGGAGGTGGGGCCTGGTGGGAGGTGATTGGATAATGGGGGTGGTTACTTATGAATGGCTTAGCTCCATCCCCCTAGTCTTGTTCTTGAGATAGAATTCTCACGAGATCTGGTTGTTTAAAATTGTGTAGCCTCTCCCCAGTCTCTCTCTCGGCCCTGATCCTGCCATGTAAGATGTCTGCTTCAGCTTTACTTTCTGCCATAAGTAAAAGCTCCCTGAGACCTTCCCAGAAGCAGATGCTGTTACATTTCTTGTACAGCCTGTGGAACCATGAGGCAATGAAACCTGTTTGCTTTATAAATTATCCAGTCTTAAGTATTTCTTTACAGTAGTGCAAGAATGAACTAATACCCCATACAAGCAAGAAATATTTCTAGAGAGTGGGTAGAAAAGGCTCCCTTATGATTTCCAAGAATTTCCTGTCAGAAATGGGATTAAGGCAGCAAAAGACAACAAAGGCCCTATAGGAATGGGTCCTTTTAAGAAAAAATTCACCTAAGGGCTTGATACATTCAGGATGGAGAATGTGCTGATGTTTCTTGGACTCCCAGTCTTTCAGACAAGCTGCCTAATATGAACCTGAAAATTTCTGCCTTCTGGATGGCAGAATACCCCCACATGGTTACAAAGTCAAGCCCGCAAGAACATGAAACAGGATGAGAGAGAAACCTTATCTAGTTTTTGCTTCAGGGACCTGCAGCAAATTTGTATCTGACCAGTCTGCAGGGCCAGCTCAATTGGTGGGTATATAGGGGTCCTAGGCCACCTTCTATCTTATGGTATTCCTCTTTGTGA
>NW_020253342.1:0-1364 GCF_003255815.1 Theropithecus gelada
CTGTGAGATGATTTCACAGAACACAAAGAAGTTTCTCAGAAAGCTTCTTTCTCCTTGTTATCGGAGGATATTTCCTTTGGCTGTATAGGCTTCCAAGGGATCCGAAATATCTGTTCTCAGATTCCACAGGAATAAGGCTAGCAAAGGGATCCACGAAATACAGTTGTAACTCTGTGAGTGGAAGTCACACATCACAAAGCAGTTTCTCAGAAAGCTTCTTTCCAGTTTTTCTCTGAGGAGATTTTCTTTTTCACCATACCACTCTATGGGCTTCCAAATATCACTTTGCGATTTCCACAAGAACAGGGTTAGCGAGCGGCTTCTTGAGAGGAAAGCTGTAACACAGTGAGAAGAATTAACAGAACACTAAGCAGTTTCTCAGAAAGCTTCTTTCCAGATTTCATCGGAGGATATTTCCTTCTTCACTAGTGCCCTCTATGGGCTTCCAAATATCACTTTGCAAATTCCATAAGAACTGTCTAAGCGAAAGGCTTCTGAGGGGAAAGCTCTAAGTCTGTGAGATGATTTCACAGAACACAAAGAAATTTCTCAGAAAGGATCTTTCTCTTTGTTATCGGAGGATATTTCCTTTGGCCCTATAGTCTTCAAAGGGATCTGAAATATCAGTTCTCAGATTCCACAGAAATAAGGCTAGCAAAGAGACCCATGAAATACAGATGTAACTCTATGAGTGGAAGTCACACATGACAAAGAAGTTTCTCAGAAAGCTTCTTTCCAGTTTTTCTCTGAGGATATTTTCTTTTTCACCATAGCCCTGAATGGGCTTCCAAATATCACTTTGCGATTTCCACCAGAACAGGCTTAGCCAGCGGCTTCTTGAGGGGAAAGCTGTAACACTGAGAGATAAATTAACAGAACACTAAGCAGTTTCTCAGAAAGCATCTTTCCAGATTTCATCGGAGGATATTTCCTTATCCACCATAGCATTCTAAGGACTTCAAAATATCACTTTTCATATTCCACAAGAACTGTCCTAGCGAAAGGCTTCTGAGGGGAAAGCTGTAACTCTGTGAGATGATTTCACAGAACACAAAGAAGTTTCTCAGAAAGCTTCTTTCTCTTTGTTATCGGAGGATATTTCCTTTGACCCTATACTCTTCCAAGGGTCCGAAATATCTGTTCCCAGGTTCCACAGAAATAAGGCTAGCAAGGAGATCCACGAAATACAGATGTAACTCTTTGAGTGGGAGTCACACATCACAAAACAGTTTCTCAGAAAGCTTCTTTCCAGTTTTACTCTGAGGATATTTTCTTTTTCACCATAGCCCTCCATGGGCATCCAAATATCCCTTTGCTAATTCCACAAGAACAGTCTCAGCGAGCGGCTTCTTGAGGGGAAAGCT
>NW_020253343.1:0-1364 GCF_003255815.1 Theropithecus gelada
GCACTAATGCACTCCAGCCTGGGTGACAGAGTGAGACCCTGTCTCAAAAAAATAAATAAGAAATATTTTCAAAATAAAACACTTTTAATGTTATTATTATTTTTTTCTTTAGCAGCACATTGGGAAGTTGAGTAAACTTTTAATTTTAAAACAGTTTTAGAATTACAGAAAAATTGCCAAGACAGCACTAAGTTCACACATACCCTTGTACCTGGCTTCCTTCTTATGAACATCTTAAATTACTATGGTAAATTGCTACAGTTAAAAAACCTGGCTGGGCATGGTACCTCACACCTATGATCCCAGCACTTCGGGAAGCCAAAGTGGGAGGATTACTTGAGTCTTGGAGTCCAGGACTAGCCTGGGATACACAGTGAGACCTTGTTTTAGTTAAAAAAAAAAAAATTTAAGGCCAGGCGCGGTGGCTCATGCCCATAGTCACAACACTTTGGGAGGCCGAGGTAGGCAGATCACCTGAGGTCAGGAGCTCAAGACCAGCCTGACCGACATGGAGAAACCCGGTCTCTACTAAAAATACAAAATTAGCCGGAAGTGGTGGGGCACGCTTGTAATCCCAGCTACTCAGGAGGCTGATGCAGAAGAATCACTTGAAACCAGGAGGCGGAGGTTGCAGTGAGCTGAGATCTCACCATTGCACTCCGGCCTGGGCAACAAGAGTGAAACCCCATCTCAAAGAAAAAAAAATTTTTAATGAAAAATTGGATCAGGCTGGAGCACAGTGGCAGAGTCACACCTTACTGCAGTGTCAAACTCCTGGGCTCAAGCAATTCTCCCTCCTCAGCCTCCCTAGCAGCTGGGACTGTAAGTGCATACCACCATGCTGACTAACTAAAAGAAAAAAAAAATTTACAGAGATGTAGTCTCGCTACGTTGCCCAGGCTAGTCTTACACTCCTGACCTCAAGATCTTCCCATCTTAGCCTCCCAAAGTGCTAGGATGTGAGTCACCATCCCCGGTCCCAGTAAACCAATACCGATACATTATTATTAACTAAGGTTCATCTTGATTCAGATTTCTTTACTATTTCCCCTAATGTTCTTTTCCTGTCCCAAGATCTCATCCAGGAGACCATACTATGGTTAGTTCTTAAGCCTCCTCAGGATTGCTGGAGTGCAGTGACTCCATCTCGACTCACTGTAACCTCTCATCACTGAGTTCAAGCTATTCTCCTGCCTCAGCCTCCCCAGTTGCTGGGATTACAGGCACCTGCCACCATGCCCAGCAGTGCAGTGGGACGATCTTGGCTCACTGCAACCTCCGCCTCCTGGGTTCAAACGATTCTCCTGCCTCAGTCTCCCAAGTAGCTCGGATTACAGGTGTGTGCTGCAACTCACTGTCTTTTT
>NW_020253344.1:0-1364 GCF_003255815.1 Theropithecus gelada
TAGGAGAAAAAGCCGGGCTGCATGGGGCCTGGAAGGCTGGCAGAGAGGCAGGGGTAAATGGGCGTCTTTGCCGATTGCCTCTAAAATGGGGTCCCCTTTAGTCTACATGTGAGAGTGAGCCCTGGAATAGGGAGGATTAGGTATGTACTGGCTCAGCCTGCCACTCATTAGCTGCTGCACACACTACAGGCACATGGAAATGCACACCGGCACAGGCACACGCACACACAGGCGCGCACACACAGGCGCGCACACACAGACATGCACACACAGCCATACACACACAGACACACACAGGCATGCACACAGGAACACACGGAGAGGCACACAGGTGCGCACACACAGACACACAGGCATGCACACAGGCACACACACGGACACGCACAGGCACACAAACACGCACAGGCAGACGCAGAGACATATGCATTGGCTGGCTCCTTCCTGTTTAGTTGGGATGCCCCCACCCCTTCAGGAAGCCTTTGCCTTCCACCCCCGGCTGAGTCTGGGGCCTCCTGGGCCCCCCACAGGCTCCTGGGCTTCCCTCTGCCACAGCCTGGGCCACCCTGTGTGGTCAGTGTTCACTCCCAGATCCCTCAGACTGGGAGCACGGACGTTAGGCCCAGCCACGCACCCAGCAGAGAGTCCAGTGTTCGACTGGGCCAGGGGGCATTGGATGAGCAGTGGCGGTGGCTCGGGGCCTTCTCACGCTCCTGCTCCATGTGTGGGGCAGGGCAGTGGGGGAATGGACTGCTGCATCTTGGACTTTGTCCTTGGCCCTGGGAGCCATCTTGAGATGGTAAAGAGGGACAGGCCAGGCATGGGTCTTAGAGAGGTCCCTTGGGTGACCCCATGTAGAGGAGGCACCTGGGGAGAAGCCGGGTGGGGGATGCGAGGGTCGAGGAGTTCTGGGAGACGGCATCCCAACCCAGGGATGGTGAGTTTGAGCCAAAGATGCATTGAAAATGGGAGTGGATGTCTGGGGAGTCACACTCCGTCAATATTTCAGGGAACATTGCCAGAGAGGACACCTGTGAGATGGTTTTGTATCTGGCCTGTCCCATGGGGGGCCTGGAAATGGTCAGCATGGACAGGGGCCAGAGGGGAGCCTGGATCACTCAACGCTGTGCCCCTGCTGTGGCTTGGAGCCATGGGTCCTGCATGGAACTCTCAGAGCAGGCAGGATCTGCCCTGACGTCGGCCCATGGGGAAAGCAGCCACTGCCTGCAGAGAGGGTGGCACTGGGGCAGGAGGCTTGGGGTGAGTGGGGCGTAGGGGCAGTCAGGAAGGCTTCCAGGGCTGTCAGGGTCGTCCCCACCCCCTGCAGCTGAGACCACAGCAGTGTCACAGGCTTCGGGGTTCATGGG
>NW_020253345.1:0-1364 GCF_003255815.1 Theropithecus gelada
CAAAATCTCTAAGCATTTGCTTATCTGTAAAGGATTTTATTTCTCCTTCACTTATGAAACTTAGTTTGGCTGGATATGAAATTCTGGGTTTAAAATTCTTTTCTTTAAGAATGTTGAATATTGGCCCCCACTCTCTTCTGGCTTGTAGAGTTTCTGCCGAGAGATCTGCTGTGAGTCTGATGGGCTTCCCTTTGTGGGTAACCCGACCTTTCTCTCTGGCTGCCCTTAAGATTTTTTCCTTCATTTCAACTTTGGTGAATCTGGCAATTATGTGTCTTGGAGTTGCTCTTCTCGAGGAGTATCTTTGTGGCGTTCTCTGTATTTCCTGGATTTGAATGTTGGCCTGCCCTACTAGGTTGGGGAAGTTCTCCTGGATGATATCCTGAAGAGTGTTTTCCAACTTGGTTCCATTTTCCCCCTCACTTTCAGGCACCCCAATCAGACGTAGATTTGGTCTTTTTACATAATCCCATACTTCTTGCAGGCTTTGTTCATTTCTTTTTCTTCTTTTTTCTTTTGGTTTCTCTTCTCGCTTCATTTCATTCATTTGATCCTCAATCGCTGATACTCTTTCTTCCAGTTGATCGAGTCGGTTACTGAAGCTTGTGCATTTGTCACGTATTTCTCGTGTCATGGTTTTCATCTCTTTCATTTCGTTTATGACCTTCTCTGCATTAATTACTCTAGCCGTCAATTCTTCCACTTTTTTTTCAAGATTTTTAGTTTCTTTGCGCTGGGTACGTAATTCCTCCTTTAGCTCTGAGAAATTTGATGGACTGAAGCCTTCTTCTCTCATCTCGTCAAAGTCATTCTCCGTCCAGCTTTGATCTGTTGCTGGCGATGAGCTGCGCTCCTTTGCCGGGGGAGATGTGCTCTTATTTTTTGAATTTCCAGCTTTTCTGCCCTGCTTTTTCCCCATCTTTGTGGTTTTATCTGCCTCTGGTCTTTGATGATGGTGATGTACTGATGGGGTTTTGGTGTAGGTGTCCTTCCTATTTGATAGTTTTCCTTCTAACAGTCAGGACCCTCAGCTGTAGGTCTGTTGGAGATTGCTTGAGGTCCACTCCAGACCCTGTTTGCCTGGGTATCAGCAGCAGAGGCTGCAGAAGATAGAATATTTCTGAACAGCGAGTGTACCTGTCTGATTCTTGCTTTGGAAGCTTCCTCTCAGGGGTGTACTCCACCCTGTGAGGTGTGGGGTGTCAGACTGCCCCTAGTGGGGGATGTCTCCCAGTTAGGCTACTCAGGGGTCAGGGACCCACTTGAGCAGGGAGTCTGTCCCTTCTCAGATCTCAACCTCCGTGTTGGGAGATCCACTGCTCTCTTCAAAGCTGTCAGACAGAGTCGTTTGCGTCTGCAGAGGT
>NW_020253346.1:0-7656 GCF_003255815.1 Theropithecus gelada
GGAGTAAAACTCTTCCGATCTCCGCGGGAACCTGCCGCGTCAGAATCAAAGGTAAGTGGCGCGTCCAAAATGGGACAAGAATTAAGTCAGCATCAGATCTATGTAGGACAATTAAAAGAGGCTTTAAAGATACGAGGAGTAAAGGTTAAAGGTAATGATTTGTTTAAGTTTTTTGATTTTGTAAAAGACACTTGCCCTTGGTTCCCACAGGAAGGAACTATTGATATTAAAAGATGGCGTAGAGTAGGGGATTGTTTTCAGGACTATTATAATACTTTTGGGCCAGAAAAAATTCCTGTGACCGCCTTCTCTTATTGGAACCTCATTAGAGATTTAATAGGTAAGAAAGAGGCCGATCCGCAAGTCATGGCTGCGGTCGCTCAGACAGAGCATATTTTAAAGGTTAGCTCCCGCTCTAACCTCGCAAAGCCTCCGCAAGATACGGAGGAGGATCTCATTTCCCTCGAAAGTGATCATGAGGAAATTAAGTCTCCTTCTGTAACAGATAAAGAAATGCCACACGAAAACAAACCAAAAAAATACCCAATTTTACAGATGCTTCAAAAAGAGGAGGAAATTAATAAGCCTAATCAATCAGACATAAATTGGGATGATTTAGAGGAAGAGGCAGCTAAATATCACAACCCTGATCTGCCTCCCTTTACTTCATACCCGCCCCCATATAATAAGACATATAATGAGGCTTCTGCGCCCATTGTTATGGCAGCAATAGATCCCAAAGAAGAATTAAAACAAAAAATTGCTCAACTAGAAGAGCAAATTAAACTTGAAGAGTTACATCAATCATTGATAATTAGGCTCCAAAAGCTAAAAACAGGAAATGAAAAAATACCCAACTCAGACGCTATGGAGGGTTCCTTGCGCCCACCTCAGTGGCCTGGACAGTATGTTCCAAGAGGGGGGTTGGTTGCTAGCCGACGTAGAGAAGACTCCTCCCCCAAAGACGTTTTTCCAGTCACTGAAACCATAGATGAACAGGGACAGGCTTGGAGACATCATACTGGGTTTGACTTTACTATTATAAAAGAGTTAAAGACTGCTGCCTCTCAGTATGGGGCTACTGCTCCATATACTCTTGCTATAGTAGAATCTGTGGCTGATAATTGGCTCACTCCTACAGACTGGAATACCTTAGTTAGGGCAGTTCTTTCTGGGGGAGACCACTTAATTTGGAAGTCAGAGTTCTTTGAAAATTGTAGAGATACAGCTAAAAGAAATCAACAGGCAGGAAACGGTTGGGATTTTGATATGTTAACTGGTTCAGGTAATTATGCAGACACTCGGGCCCAAATGCAATATGATCCTGGATTGTTCTCACAAATCCAGGCTGCTGCTACAAAAGCCTGGAGAAAACTTCCCGTTAAAGGAGATCCAGGGGCCTCACTCACGGCAGTTAAACAAGGACCCGATGAGCCATTTTCAGACTTTGTGCATAGACTTATGACCACAGCAGGTAGAATTTTTGGAAATGCAGAAACGGGTGTAGATTATGTTAAACAGCTTATGAAAACGCTAACCCCGCCTGCCAAGCGGCAATCAGACCTTATCGAAAGAAAACAGATTTAACAGGATACATTCGCCTTTGTTCAGATATTGGGCCCTCATATCAACAAGGCCTAGCAATGGCCGCCGCTTTTAGCGGCCAAACAGTAAGAGACTTCCTCATTAACAAAGGTAAAGATAAAGGGGGATGTTTTAGGTGCGGTAAAAGGGGACACTTTGCAAAAGATTGCCATGAAAACCAAAATAAAAATCCAGAAGCGAAAATCCCAGGCCTTTGCCCAAGGTGTAAAAGAGGAAGGCACTGGGCAAACGAATGTAAATCTAAAACTGACAGTCAAGGAAATCCTTTATCTCCCAGGCAGGGAAACGGGATGAGGGGCCAGCCCCAGGCCCCGAAACAAGCATATGGGGCAGTCAGCTTTGTTCCAGCCAGCAACAGCAATCCATTTCAAAGCTTAGTAGAGCAACCCCAGGAAGTGCAGGACTGGACCTCAGTTCCACCTCCCACACAGTACTAACACCTGAAATGGGACCACAAACCTTAAATACTGGAATATATGGACCCTTACCACCTAACACTTTTGGGCTACTTTTAGGAAGAAGTAGTGTCACCATGAGAGGCTTACAAGTCCTCCCTGGAGTTATCGATAATGATTATGAGGGAGAAATTAAAATTATGGCCAGAGCTATTGATAATATTATTACTGTCCCTCAAGGAGTTAGAATAGCTCAGTTAATCCTACTACCTTTGGTTAAAACAGATAATAATATCCGACACTCTAATAGAAATATAAAAGGTTTCGGATCATCAGATATATATTGGGTGCAACCAATTACAAATCAAAAACCCTCTCTAACCTTATGGTTAGACGGGAAGGCATTCACTGGGCTAATAGACACAGGGGCCGATGTAACTATCATTAAACAAGAAGATTGGCCCTCTCATTGGCCTACCACAGAGACTTTAACTCACTTGAGAGGAATTGGGCAAAGCAGTAATCCTAAACAAAGTTCTAAATACCTAACATGGACAGATAAAGAAAGCAATTCAGGCCTCATTAAGCCATTTGTCATCCCTTACCTACCTGTTAACCTGTGGGGGCGAGATCTGCTCGCTCAAATGAAAATTATAATGTGTAGTCCAAATGATATAGTTACTGCACAAATGTTAACTCAAGGATACACCCCTGGTAAAGGTCTTGGAAAAGGAGAAAACGGTATCCCACAGCCTATACTGGTTTCAGGACAACTTGATAAAAAGGGGTTTGGAAATTTTTAGCTCAGGTCACTGACATACCTGCACCCCAAAGGTGCGCTGACCCCATTACTTGGAAGTCAGATGAGCCCGTTTGGGTTGATCAGTGGCCTTTACTCAATGATAAATTAAGTGTCGCCCAACAGTTAGTGCAGGAACAACTGGAAGCAGGACATATTGTAGAAAGTAATTCTCCTTGGAATACACCTATTTTTGTTATTAAAAAGAAGTCTGGCAAATGGAGACTCTTACAAGATTTAAGAGCAGTAAATATCACTATGGTCCTTATGGGTGCCTTACAACCAGGATTGCCTTCACCAGTTGCGATTCCTCAAAAATATTTTAAAATCATTATTGATCTTAAAGATTGCTTTTTTACAATTCCCCTTCACCCTGCTGACCAAAAAAGATTTGCCTTTAGTCTTCCATCTACAAATTTTAAGCAACCAATGAAGCGCTATCAATGGAAAGTCTTACCTCAGGGTATGGCCAATAGCCCTACCTTGTGTCAAAAATATGTAGCTGCTGCTATAGAGCCAGTCAGAAAAACATGGACACAAATGTATATTATACATTATATGGATGATATTTTAATAGCAGGAGAAATTGGCGAACAAGTCTTACAGTGTTTTGCCCAACTCAAACAAGAGTTAACAGCAGCCGGACTACAAATAGCCCCAGAAAAGGTACAATTATAAGATCCATACACCTATCTTGGTTTCCAAATTAATGGACCCAAAGTCGTTAATCAAAAGGCCGTTATACGTCGTGATCATTTAAAAACTTTAAATGATTTCCAAAAATTACTGGGAGACATAAATTGGCTTCGGCCGTATTTAAAGCTCACTACAGGAGAGTTAAAACCTCTTTTCGATATATTAAAAGGAGACTCTAATCCAAAATCTCCCAGGTCCATTACCAAAGAAGCATTAATAGCACTCCAACAGGTAGAGCATGCCATTGCAACACAATTTGTTACCAGTATTAATTATTCTCAGCCATTAATATTCATTATTTTTAACACAACAATAACCCCTACTGGTTTATTCTGGCAGAACAATCCCATTATGTGGGTACACCTACCCTCCTCCCCTAAAAAGGTTTTGTTGCCTTATTATGATGCAATAGCTGATCTAATTATCTTGGGAAGAGAAAACAGTAGAAAATACTTTGGAATAGAACCCTCTACCATTATACAGCCCTGCACTCAATCACACATCCATTGGCTGTTACAAAATACGGAAGCCTGGCCAATTGCTTGTGCTTCTTACACTGGCACAATTGACAACCATTACCCACCTAACAAACTCATTCAATTTTGCAAACTTCATGCGTTTGTGTTTCCCCATATTACCAGTAAAGAACCTGTCAATGACGCATTACTAATTTTCACTGATGGATATTCCACAGGGCTTGCCGCTTACACCTACAATAATGTAATCGTTAAATTCCAGACCACTTATACATCAGCTCAGCTGGTCGAATTGCAAGCTATAATTGCAGCATTATCAGCTTTTCCTTGTCAGCCACTTAACATTTACACAGACAGTGCCTACCTGGCTCATTCAATACCCCTCTTAGAGACCGTGCCTCAAATTAAACATATTTCAGACACAGCTAACCTATTTTTACAATGTCAACAACTTATTCAAAAAAGGACTACTCCCTTTTTTCTTGGGCATATCAGAGCACATTCAGGATTACCGGGACCTTTAACACAAGGTAACGCAACAGCCGACACGGCAACAAAAACCATAGCCACAGTCACTATAGACAATTTACAACAAGCACAAAAAGCACACGCCTTACATCATTTAAACGCCCAAACCTTAAGGCTCATGTTTAAACTTACCAGAGAACAAGCTCGACAAATAGTTAAACAATGCGCCAACTGCATAACATATTTACCTGTTCCTCATTTAGGAGTTAACCCCCGAGGACTCATCCCCAACGAAATCTGGCAAATGGATGTTACTCACCACTCAGAATTCGGTCAATTAAAATATATCCATGTATGCATAGACACCTATAGTGGGTTCATTATTGCAACTCTCCAAACAGGAGAGGCCACCAAACATGTCATAGCTCATTTATTACACTGCTTTTCTATTAGGAATACCCAAACAAATCAAAACAGATAATGGCCCTGGTTATATAGCCAAAGCCTTTTTACAATTCTGTAATACCCTACAAATTAAACATACCACAGGCATTCCCTACAATCCCCAAGGACAAGGTATAGTAGAAAGAGCCCATCTGTCATTAAAAACTGTTATCACAAAATTAAAAGGGGGGAGCTGGTACCCCGTGAAGGGTACCCCCAGAAACATACTCAATCATGCCCTGTTTATCCTTAATTTTTTAAATTTGGACAGTCATGGAAAATCGGCTGCCGACCGTTTCTGGCATCCTGAATCTCAAAAACAGTTCGCAATGGTAAAATGGAAAGATCCACTTGATAATTCATGGCATGGCCCCGATCCAGTTTTAATTTGGGGAAGAGGCTCAGTATGCATCTTCTCGCAAAAAAATGATGCAGCCAGATGGCTGCCTGAAAGATTGGTAAGACAAATAAATCATAACCATTGTCAGTCCAGGGAAGATAAATCTCCCTGAGAAGTTTCTTCCTTTTTGTTTTTCAGAAAATGAAGCCTAAAATGAGATTCCTTTGGAAAATAATCGCTCTATATAGCATAGTGACAGTCTATGCAGGTTTTGGTGACCCTCGTAAAGCGAGAGAATTAATACGAAAACAATACGGCCAGCCTTGTGACTGCAGCGGAGGACAAATATCTGAACCTCCGTCAGACAGAATCACCCAGGTGACTTGCTCGGGCAAGACAGCTTACCTAATGCCAAACCAGTTATGGAAATGTAAGTCTACCCCAAGAGACACCTCACCTAGCGGGCCGCTCCTAGAATGCCCTTGTAGCTCTTTTCAATCTTCTATACATAGTTCCTGTTATACCTCCTATCAACAATGCAAATCAGGCAATAAGACATACTATACGGCCACGTTACTGAAAACACAAACTGGAGGTACCAATGATGTACAAGTATTAGGATCCACTAATCAACTTGTACAATCTCCTTGTAACGGCCAAAAAGGAAAGCCTGTTTGTTGGAGCACTACCGCTCCCATTCACATTTCTGATGGAGGAGGCCCATTAGATACTGCAAGAATTAAAACCGTCCAGAGAAAATTAGAAGAGATTCATAAAGCTCTATATCCTGAACTTCAATATCATCCCTTAGCCCTGCCTGAGATTAGAGATAATTTTAGGCTCGATGCTCAAACTTTTGATATCCTCAATGCTACTTACAATTTACTTCAAATGTCCAATACAAGCCTAGCCCACGATTGTTGGCTTTGTCTTAAAATGGGCCCCCCTATTCCTCTAGCTATACCTAACCTTTTGTCGTCCTATGTCAATTACTCAAATGAATCCTTGGTAAATAATTCCTGTCCTATTATTTCTCCCCTCTTAGTTCAACCGATGACGTTTTCTAATTCCTCTTGTCTCTTTTCACCGTCATATAATAACACGAAAGAAATTGATCTAGGCTATGTTGTGTTTGACAACTGTGCCTCCATAATCAATGCCACTAACCCTTTGTGTGCTGTAAATGGCTCGGTTTTCGTCTGTGGAAACAACATGGCATATACTTATCTACCTACAAATTGGACAGGGCTTTGTGTTCTGGCCACTCTTCTCCCCGACATTGATATCATCCCTGGAGATGAACCTATCCCCATCCCCACTATCGAACATTTTATTTATAGACCAAAACGAGCCATACAATTTATTCCCTTGTTGGCCGGACTGGGAATCACCACTGCTTTTACTACAGGAGCCACAGGCCTAGGAGTCTCACTAACCCAATATACCAAATTATCCAATCAATTAATTTCAGATGTACAGACCTTATCCAGTACTATACAAGATTTACAAGACCAAGTAGACTCATTAGCAGAAGTAGTTCTCCAAAATAGAAGAGGTCTAGATTTGCTAACGGCAGAACAGGGAGGGATCTGTTTGGCTTTACAGGAAAAGTGCTGTTTTTACGCCAACAAATCCGGAATCGTCAGAGATAAGATAAAAACGTTACAAGAAGAACTAGAAAAGCGCAGAAAAGGCCTGGCCGCCAATCCCTTGTGGACTGGACTCGATGGACTTCTCCCCTATCTCCTGCCATTCCTTGGTCCTTTACTTACTCTTCTACTCTTTCTCACTCTCGGGCCTATAATCCTTAATAAGCTTATGGCGTTTGTTAGACAACAAATCGAGGCCTTCCAGGCCAAGCCTATACAGGTCCATTATCATCGCCTTGAGATGACGGAAAATGGTGAGTCTTATTTACCTTAATAAGACCACCTCCCCTGTGTGCTGAACTGGACAGTCAATGACGGGTAAGAGGACACTATCCCCATCAGAGCCTAAGACAGGAGGGCCGCCCTTGCTGCTGCCTTATCCCATGACGGGCCTAGAAGATGGGGATGAGATGACCCAACCTAAGACAGGCGCAGTTCCCGAGGGGTCATTTCTTATCATAAAATAATAAAAAGGGGGACCTGTCCGGAGCTGCGTGCCCCGGCCATAGCAAATAATAATTAATGATTAAACACCCGAGCTCTATTCCTTTCCACCTTCTACCTCCTCCCTAGATTTGCTGTTTCTCTTTTGTATCAATACCTCATAAAAGATGGCGCTCTTCCTGTTTTTTCTTCACCTGTTTTTCCCCCACGCCGCGAAAATTGTTACTTTGTAGCGCAGGCCCCATCCTGCGCCCGGGAAAATTACCAACTGACAGCGCAGGTGCAACATGACATCCGACCAGAGAAACCAATACCTACCTAGCCACACCCTCCGCGATGA
>NW_020253347.1:0-1364 GCF_003255815.1 Theropithecus gelada
GATTCTCCCGCTTCAGCCTCTCGAGTAGCTGGGACTACAGGCGCCCACCACCACACCTGGCTAATTTTTATATTTTTAGTAGAGACAGGGTTTCACTATCTTGGCTGGGCTGGTCTCAAATCCCTGACATCAAGTGATCTGCCCGCCTAGGCCAACCAAAGTGCTGGGATTACAGGCGTGAGCCACCACATCACACCAGGCCCTATATATATATATAAAAATATATATTTAAAAAATATATATATATATATATTTTTGAGACAGAGTTTCGCTCTTGTTGCCCAGGCTGGAGTGCAATAGCACGAACTTGGCTCACCACAACCTCCGCCTCCCGGGTTCAAGCAATTCTCCTGCCTCGGCTTCCCGAGTAGCTGGAATTACAGGCATGCATCACCATGCCCGGCTAATTTTTTGTATTTTTAGTAGAGACGGGGTTTCTCCTTGTTGGTCAGGCTGGTCTCAAACTCCCAACCTCAGGTGATCTGCCCACCTCCCAAAGTGCTGGGATTACAGGTGCGAGCCACCACACCGGGCCAACATTTTTTTTTTAAAGGGTGAGTAGAGCCACCCACCTTGAAATGATCTATCAAGGGTGATGGCCAGCCCAAGGCCATCTCACAAGGGAATAAAAGCCCTGCCCTTCCTCTCCTGACTTTGTCCGACTCCAACCAGGGATTTCTATGGACAACCCAGCCACAAGCTGGAAGAACGAGATCTATTGATATAGGGTGGACCTTGGGACTGGTGGGAAAGGGTGGAGAGTACAACATATTCAGCTCAGTAGTGGAGATGAAAAGAGGCAACAGAGTCAAACTTAAGGGATTTCAAGGCAGGCAGATTACTTGAGGCCAGAAGTTCGAGACCAGCCTGGCCAGCTGAGGCATGAGAATTGCTTCAGTCCCCAGGAGGCGGAGGTTGCAGTGAGCCGACATCGTGCCACTCTACTCCAGCCTGGGTGACAGAGTAAAACTTGTCTCAAAAAAAAAAAAAAAAGAGATCGGATTTGGGGAGTGAGGAAGTGAGGGAGGTTTTGGGCTTGAACAATTTGGTGGCCTATTGTTTGAGGGGAGACACTAGAAGAGGATCTACTTTGTGGGGCGGGTAACATCGTCTTCTGTTTCCAGTGCGTTTTGGGGTACCTGGAGACATCCGAGTCTAAATGCCAATAAGCCACTTGATAGATAGGTCTGGGGCTGGGGTAGCGTTTGAGCATCATCAGTGTGTGGATAGTATCGAAACCTCTGTGACTGCCTGAGAGCAGGTAAGGATAGAACAGGGAAGGCGGGGAGGAGGGCCTGGGACTGATCCCTGGGGAACACTGCCCAGCTAGAGGCCTTACAAACAACCTAGATATGCAGAGCTGC
>NW_020253348.1:0-1364 GCF_003255815.1 Theropithecus gelada
GAGAAAGAAGTTTTCTGAGAAATATCTTTCTGATCTCTGCATTCATCTCACAGAGTTCCACCTTTCTGTTCATGTAGTTGTTTGCTAATACTCTTCTCTTGGAATCTGCAAAGTGATTCTTGGGAGCGCACAGAGGGCTACAGTGAAAAAGGAAATATCTTCAGATAAAAACTGAAAAGAAGCGTTCTGAGAAACTGCATTGTGACGTGTGAACGCAACTCACAGAGTAACATTTTTCTGTTTCTTGATCAGTTTGCTAAAACACTTTTCTTCAAATCTACACTGGCTTATATCTTTGCCCAATGAACTTTATGGTGACAAATGAAATATCTTCAGATAAAAAGTAGAAGGAAGCTTTCTGAGAAACTGCTTTGTGATGTGTGAATTCAACTCACTGAGTTACAGCTGTATTTCCTGGAGCTGTTTGCTAGTTTTGCTTTTGTGGAATCTAAGACCTGATATTTCGGATCGCTTTGAAGAGCATATAGCCAAAGGAAATATCCCCGGATAAAAAGTAGAAAGAAGTTTTCTGAGAAATGATTTTCTGATCTCTGAATTCATTTCACAGGTTTCCACCTTTCTGTTCTTGTAGCTGTTTGTAACACTCCTCTCGTGGAATCTGCAAAGTGATATTTGGAGCGCATTGAAAGCTACAGTGAAAAAGGAAATATCTTCAGATAAAAACTGAAAAGAAGCGTTCTTAGAAACAGCATTGTGACGTGCGAATGCAACTCACAGAGATTCACTTTTCTGTTCCTTCATCAGTTTGCTAGCACAGTTTTCTTCAAATCAGCAATGGGATATTTCCTTGCCCCATGAAGCTCACGGTGCCAAAGAAATATCTTCAGATGAAAAGTAGAAAGAAGTTTTCTGAGAAACTGCTCTGTGATGTGTGAATTCAACTCGCGAAGTTACAGCTGTATTTCGTGGAGCAGTTTGCTAGTCCTGTTTTTGTGGAATCTAAGACCTCATATTTCGGATCACTCTGAAGAGTACAGCGAAAGGAAATATCCCCAGATAGAAACGAGAAAGAAGTTTTCTGAGAAATATCTTTCTGATATCTGCATTCATCTTACAGAGTTCCACCTTTCTGTTCACGTAGCTATTTGCTAACACTCTTCTCTTGGAATGTGCAAAGTGATATTTGGGAGCGCACTTAGAGCCATAGTGAAAAAGGATATATCTTCAGATAAAAAGTGAAAAGATGCCTTTTGTGAAACTGCATTGTGACTGGTGAATGGATCTCACAGAGTTACAATTTTCTGATCCTTGATCAGTTTGCTAACATAGTTTTCTTCAAATCTACAATGGAATATTTGTTTGTCCCATGAAGCTGTCGGTGACAAAGGGAATATCTTCAGATA
>NW_020253349.1:0-1363 GCF_003255815.1 Theropithecus gelada
AACTCTGTGAGTGGAAGTCACACGTCACAGAGCAGTTTCTCAGACAGCTTCTTTCCAGATTTCATCTGAGGATATTTCCTTTTTCACCATAGCCCTCTATGGCCTTCCAAATATCACTTTGCCAATTCCAGAAGAACTGTCTTGGAGGAAGGCTTCTTGAGGGGAAAGCTGTAACTCTGTGAGATTATTTCACAGCACACAAAGAAGTTTCTCACAAAGCTACTTTCTCTTTGTTATCGGAGGAAATTTCCTTTGGCCCTATAGTCTTCATAGGGATCCGAAATATCTCTTCTCAGGTTCTACAGAAATAAGGCTAGGAAAGAGATCCACGAAATACAGAATTAACTCTGTGAGATGAATTAACAGAACACTAAGCAGTTTCACAGAAAGCTTCTTTCCAGATTTCAGCTGAGGATACTTCCTTTTTCACCATAGCCCTCTATGGCCTTCCAAATATCAGTTTGCCAATTCCACAAGAACTGTGTTTCGGATAGTCTTCTTGAGGAGAAAGTTGTAACTCTGTGAGATGACTTCACAGAACAGAAAGAAGTTTCTCAGAAAGCTTCTTTCACTTTGTTATCGGAGGATATTTCCTTTGGCCCTATAGTCTTCAGAGGGATCCGAAATATCTCTTCTCAGATTCTACAGAAATAAGGGTAGCAAAGAGATCCACGAAATACAGATGTAACACTGTGAGTGGAAGTCACACATCACAGAGCAGTTTCTCAGAAACCTTCTTTCCAGATTTCATCGGAGGATATTTCCTTTTTCACCATAGCCCTCTATGGGCTTCCAAATATCACTTTGCCAATTCCACAAGAACTGTCTTAACAAAAGTGTTCCTCAGTGGAAAGCTGTAACTCTACGAGACGATTTCACAGACCACAAAGAAGTTTCTCAGAAAGCTTCTTTCTCTTTGTTATTGGAGGATATTTCCTTTGGCCCTATATACTTTAAAGGGATCCGAAACATCTGTTCTGAGATTCCACGGAAATAAGGCTAGCAAAGAGTTCCATGAAATACAGATGTAACTCTGTAAGGCGAATTAACAGAACACTAAGCAGATTCTCAGAAAGCTTCTTTCCAGATTTCAGCTGAGGATATTTCCTTTTTCACCATAGCCCTCTAAGGGCTTCCAAATATCACTTTCTCAATTCCACAGGAACTGTCTTAGCGAAAGGCTTCCTGAGGGGAAAGCTGTAACTCTGTGAGATGATTTCACAGAACCCAAAGAAGTTTCTCAGAAAGCTTCTTTCTATTTGTTACCGGAGGATATTTCCTTTGGCCCTATAGGCTTCAAAGGGTTCCGAAATGTCTGTTCTCAGATTCCAGTGAAATAAGGCTAGCAAAGAGATGCACGAAA
>NW_020253350.1:0-1363 GCF_003255815.1 Theropithecus gelada
GTACATTTGCTGAGGAGTGCTTTACTTCCAATTATGTGGTCAATTTTAGAGTAAGTACGATGTGGTGCTGAGAAGAATGTATATTCTCTTGATTAGGGGTGGAGAGTTCTATAGATGTGTATTAGGTCTGCTTGCTGTAGAGATGAGTTCTATTCCTGGATATCCTTGTTAACTTTCTGTCTCGTTGATCTGTCTAATGTTGACAGTGGAGTGTTGAAGTCTCCCATTATTATTGTATGGGAGTCTAAGTCTCTTTGTAAGTCTCTAAGGACTTGCTTGATGAATCTGGGTGCTCCTGGATTGGGTGCATGGATATTTGGGATAGTTACTTCTTCATGTTGAATTGATCCCTTTACCATTAGGTAATGGCCTTCTTTGTCTCTTTTGATCTTTGATGGTTTAAAGTCTGTTTTATCAGAGACTAGTATTGCAACCCCTGCTTTCTTTTGTTCTCCATTAGCTAGGTAAATCTTCCTCTATCCCTTTATTTTGAGCCTATGTATGTCTCTGCGTGTGAGATGGGTCTCCTGAACACAGCAGACTGATGGGTCTTGACTCTTTATCCAGTTTGCCAGTCTATGTCTTTTAATTGGATCATTTAATCCATTTACATTTAAGGTTAAGATTGTTATGTGTGAACTTAATCCTGCCATTATGATATTAAGTGGTTATTTTGCTCGTTAGTTGATGTAGTTTCTTCCTAGCCTCGATGGTCTTTACATTTTGGCATGTTTTTGCAATGGCTGGTACCGGTTGTTCCTTTCCATGTTGAGTGCTTCCTTCGGGGTCTCTTGTAAGGCAGGCCTAGTGGTGACAAAATCTCTAAGTATTTGCTTATCTGTAAAGGATTTTATTTCTCCTTCACTTATGAAACTTAGTTTGGCTGGATATGAAATTCTGGGTTGCAAATTCTTTTCTTTAAGAATGTGGAATATTGGCCTCCACTCTCTTCTGGCTTGGAGAGTTTCTGCCGAGAGATCTGCTGTTAGTCTGATGGGCTTTCCTTTGTGCGTAACCCGACTTTTCTCTCTGGCTGCCCTTAAGATTGTTTCCTTCATTTCAACTTTGGTAAATCTTCCAATTATGTGTCTTGGAGTTGCTCTTCTCGTGGAGTATCTTTGTGGCGTTCTCTGTATTTCCTGGATTTGAATGTTGGCCTGCCCTACTAGGTTGGGGAAGTTCTCCTGGATGATATCCTGAAGAGTGTTTTCCAACTTGGTTCCATTTACCCCCTCACTTTCAGGCACCCCAATCAGACGTAGATTTGGTCTTTTACATAATCCCATACTTCTTGCAGGCTTTGTTCATTTTTTTTTTTCTTTTTTCTTTTGGTTTCTCTTCTCGCTTCATTTCATTCATTTGA
>NW_020253351.1:0-1363 GCF_003255815.1 Theropithecus gelada
CTTTGGCCCTATAGTCTTCAAAGGGATCCGCAATATCTTTTCTCAGACTCCACAGAAATAAGGCTAGGAAAGAAATCCACGAAATACAGATGTAACTCTGTGAGATGAATTAACAGAACACTCAGCAGTTTCTCAGAAAGCTTCTTTCCAGATTTCAGCTGAGGATATTTCCTTTTTCAGCATAGCCCTCTATGGGATTCCAAATATCACTTTGCAAACTCCGGAAGAACTGTCCTAGCGAAAGGCTTCTTGTGGGGAAAGCTGTAACTCTGTGAGATGATTTCACAGATCACAAAGAAGTTTCTCAGAAAGCTTCTTTCTCTTTGTCATCAGAGGATATTTCCTTTGGCCGTAGAGTCTTCAAAGGGATCCAAAATATCTGTTCTCAGATTCCACAGAAATAAGGCTAGCAAAGAGATCCACGAAATACATATGTAACTCTGTGAGATGAATTAACAGAACAGTAAGCACTTTCTCAGAAAGCTTCTTTCCAGATTTCATCTGAGGATATTTCCTTTTTCACCATAGCCGTCTATGAGCTTCAAAATATCACTTTGCCAATTCCGCAAGAACTGTCTTAGCGAAAGTCTTCTTGAGGGGAAAGCTGTAACTCTGTGAGAAGATTTCACAGAACACAAAGAAGTTTCTCAGAAAGCTTCTTTCTCTCTGTTATTGGAGGATATTTCCTTTTGCCGTATAGTCTTCAAAGGGATCCGAAATATCTGTTCTCAGATTCCACAGAAATAAGGCTAGCAGAGAGATCCACGAAATACAGATGTAACTCTGTGAGATGAATTAAGACAACACTAAGCAGTTTCTCAGAAAGCTTCTTTCCAGATTTCAGCTGAGGATATTTCCTTTTTCACCATAGCCCCCTATGGGCTTCCAAATATCTCTTTGCCAATTCCACAAGAACTGTCTTAGCGAAAGGCTTCTTGAGGGGAAAGCTGTAAGTCTGTGAGATGATTTCACAGATCACAAAGAAGTTTCTCAGAGGGCTTCTTTCTCTTTCCTATTGGAGGATATTTCCTTTGGCCCTATAGTCTTCAAAGGGATCCGAAACATCTGTTCTCAGATTCCACAGAAATAAGGCTAGCAAAGAGATCTACGAAATACAGATGTAACTCTGTGAGATGAATTAAAAGAACACTAAGCAGTTTCTCAGAAAGCTTCTTTCGAGATTTCAGCTTAGGATATTTCCTTTTTCACCATAGCCCTCTATGGCTTCCACATATCACTTTGCGAATTCCATAAGAATTGTCTTAGCGAAAGGCTTCTTGAGGGGAAAGCTGTAACTCTGTGACATGATTTCACAGAACACAAAGAAGTTACTGAGAAAGCTTCTTTCTCTTTGTTATCGGCG
>NW_020253352.1:0-735 GCF_003255815.1 Theropithecus gelada
CAAGGGGAACGGCCTTTCCAGGCCCAGCCTGTGCCTTTTGGCGGCCTCTCCAGGCCCCGAACTTCCTCAGGCCGGCCCCTCCAGGCCCAGTTGCGGCCTCCCGGCCTCCCGTCCAGGCCCAGCTCCTCCTGCTCCCGGCTGCGGCCGTGGGCCCAGCCCCGGCCTCACGACAACCTCTTTCGTCTCGGCTCCGGCCCACCTCCCGCTCCGCGGCCTTTATAGGCCCCAAACGTCCTGAAGCCGGGCCCCACGGTGGCCTCTCCGGGCCCGGCTCCTGTCCTCCGACGGCGTCTCCACGCCCCAGACTTCCTCCAGCCAGCCTCTCCAGGCCCAGCTCCTCCTGCCGGCGGCCTCTGTAGGCCCACGCTGGCCTCGCGTCTCGGCCTCTCCAGGGTTCGCTCCTGCTCCTGGCGGCCCCTGCGGGCCCATCTCGTCGCCCAGTCGGCCTCCGCCGGCCCAGCTCCTGCCTCTCCGCGGCGTGCCCAGCTGCCAGACTTCCTCAGGTCAGCCTCTCCAGGCCCAGTTCCTCCTGCCTGCCACTGGCCTCTTGAGGCCCAGCCCCGCTCACGCCTCTGGGCGGCTTCTCAGGCCCAGGACTTGACCTCCAGTCGGCCTCGACAGGCCCAGCCTCCTGCCTCCAGAAGGCCTGCACAGGCCCAGCCTCTGCCTCCCAGCGGACTCTCCACGCCCAGCTCTCGCCTGACTGCGGCCTCCCCAGGCCAGAGCTCCTCCTGC
>NW_020253352.1:798-1363 GCF_003255815.1 Theropithecus gelada
TTTCGGCAGCTCCGCCGGGCCCCGCTCCTGCCTCCCAGTGGCCTCGTTAGGCCCGGCTCATTCGTCACGGGGAACGGCCTTTCCAGGCCCAGCCTGTGCCTTTTGGCGGCCACTCCAGGCCGCGAACTTCCTCGGGCCGGCCCCTCCAGGCCCAGTTGCGGCCTCCCGGCCTCCCGTCCAGGCCCAGCTCTTCCTGCTCCCGGTTGCGGCCGCAGGCCCAGCCCTGGCCTCACGACAACCTCTTTGGACTCGGCTCCCGCCCAGCTCCCTCTCCGCAGCCTTTGTAGGCCCCAAACGTCCTGAAGCCGGGCCCCACGGTGGCCTCTCCGGGCCCGGCTGCTGCCCTCCGACGGCGTCTCCACGCCCCAGACTTCCTCCAGCCAGCCTCTCCAGGCCCAGCTCCTCCTGCCGGCGGTCTCTGCAGGCCCACGCTGACCTCGAGTTTCGGCCTCTCCAGGGCTCGCTCCTGCTCCCGGCGGCCCCTGCGGGCCCAACTCGTCGCCCAGTCGGCCTCCGCCGGCCCAGCTCCTGCCTCTCCGCGGCCACCCCAGCTGCCAGACTTCCT
>NW_020253353.1:0-1363 GCF_003255815.1 Theropithecus gelada
TTCTTGTGGAATTGGCAAAGTGATATTTGGAAGCCCATAGAGGGCTACGGTGAAAAAGGAAATATGGTCAGCTGAAATCTGGAAAGAAGGTTTCTGAGAAACTGCTTAGCGTTCTGTTAATTCATCTTACAGAGTTACATGTGTATTTCATGGATCTATTTGCTAGCCTTATTTCTGTGGAATCTGAGAACAGATATTTCGGATCCCTTTGAAGGCTACAGGGCCAAAGGAAATGTCCTCCGGTAACAAAGAGAAAGAAGCATTCTGAGTAACTTCTTTGTGTTCTGTGAAATCATCTCACAGAGTTACAGCTTTCCCCTCAAGAAGCCTATCTCTAAGTCAGTTCTTGTGGAATTGGCAAAGTGATATTTGGAAGACCATAAAGGGCTATGTTGAAAAAGGAAATATCCTCAGATGAAATCTGGAAAGAAGCTTTCTGAGAAGCTGCTTATTGTTGTGTTAATTCATCGCACAGAGTTATATCTGTATTTCGTGGATCTCCTTGCTAGCCTTATTTCTGTGGAGTATGAGAACAGATATTTCGGATCCCTTCGAAGACTATAGGGCAAAAGGAAATATCCTCCGGTAACAAAGAGAAAGATGCTTTCTGAGAAACTTGTTTGTGTTCTTTGAAATCATCTCACAGAGTTACAGCTTTCCCCTCAAGAAGCCTTTCGCTAAGACAGTTTTTCTGGAATTGGCAAAGAGATATTTGGAAGCCCATAGAGGGCTATGGTGAAAAAGGAACTATCCTCAGATGAAATCTGGAAAGAACCTTTCTGAGAAACTGCTCTGTGATGTTTGATTTCCACTGACAGAGCTATATCTGTATTTCGTGGAGCTCTTTGCTAGGCTTATTTCTGTGGAATCTGAGAACAGATATTTCGGATCCCTTTGAAGACTACAGGGCCAAAGGAAACATCCTCTGGTAACAAAGAGAAAGAAGCTTTCTGAGAAACTTTTTTGTGTTCTGTGAAATCATCTCACAGAGTTACAGTCTTCCCCTCAGGAAGCCTTTCGCTAAAACAGTTCTTGTGGAATATCCAAAGTGATATTTGGAAGCCCACAGAGGGCTATTGTGAAAAAGGAAATATCCTCAGATGAAATCTGGAAACAAGCTTTCTGAGAAAATGCTTAGTGTTCTGTTTATTCATCTCACAGTGTTACATCTGTATTTCATGGATCTCTTTGCTAGCCTTATTTCTGTGGGATCTGAGAACAGATATTTCGGATCCCCTTGAAGACCATAGGGCCAAAGCAAATATCCTCCGATAACAAAGAGAAAGAAGCTTACTGGGAAACTTCTTTGTGTTCTGTGAAATCATCTCACAGAGTTACAGCTTTCCCTTCAAGAAGCCTTTCG
>NW_020253354.1:0-1364 GCF_003255815.1 Theropithecus gelada
TATTGTTGGTTACACCAGTAGAGTGGACAGAGGCTCAGCCTAAGGGTATTTCCAGAAAGATCTTCTGCTGGAGGCGGGCTGGGAGCATCCCTGGAGACGGGGAGCTTCGGACTAGCTGCTGGGGTGGGTGCGGGGGTAGGAGCAGGGCCGCTGGGGGCGGAAAAAGGGGCTTCCAAGGGGCACGCAGTTGCTGGCAAGCCAAATCCCTCACTGTAAACCATGCACCTATCCAAGTGAAGAACTCCTCCAGGGCTCGCCCGGGCCAAGAGGGAGCTGCAGGGCACCCTACGTGGCCATGGTGGCTAAAGATAGGCCCTAAGCCGGCAGCCAAGGGCTGCCTGATCATCATCATCATCATCATCATGAGTCCTGATCATCATCATCACGAGTNCCAGGGCTCGCCCGGGCCAAGAGGGAGCTGCAGGGCACCCTACGTGGCCATGGTGGCTAAAGATAGGCCCTAAGCCGGCAGCCAAGGGCAGCCTGATCATCATCATCATCATGAGTTCTGATCATCATGATCATCATGAGTCCTGATCATCATCATCATCATCATGAGTCCTGATCATCATCATCATGCGTCCTGATCATCATCACCATCATCATGAGTCCTGATCATCATCATCATGAGTCCTGATCATCATCATGAGTCCTGATCATCATCATCATGAGTCCTGATCATCATCACCATCATCATGAGTCCTGATCATCATCATCATGAGTCCTGATCATCATCATCATCATCATGAGTCCTGATCATCATCATCATGGCTCCTGATCATCATCATCATCACGAGTCCTGATCATCATCATCAACATGAGTCCTGATCATCATCATGAGTCCTGATCATCATCATCATTGAGTCCTGATCATCATCATCATCATCATCATGAGTCCTGATCATCATCATCATCATGAGTCCTGACCATCATCATGAGTTCTGATCATCATCATCATCATGAGTCCTGATCATCATCATCATCGAGTCCTGATCATCATCATCATCATCATGAGTCCTGATCATCATCATCATGAGTCCTGATCATCATCATCATCATTATCATGAGTCCTGATCATCATCATCATCATGAGTCCTGATCATCATCATCATCATCATGAGTCCTGATCATCATGAGTCCTGACCATCATCATGAGTCCTGATCATCATCATCATCATGAGTCATGATCATCATCATCATCATCATGAGTCCTGATCATCATCATCATCATGAGCCCTGATCATCATGAGTCCTGATCAACATCATCATCATCATGAGTCCTGATCATCATCGAGTCCTGATCATCATCATCATCATGAGTCCTGATCATCATCATCATCATGAGTCCTGATCATCATCATCAT
>NW_020253355.1:0-1363 GCF_003255815.1 Theropithecus gelada
CACACTGAAAAGGACTTGACTTTCTGAATTATCAAATGGTATATTTCTCCATGAGAACCTGAAGGTCATTGCTACTGAGCCTGGACAGGAAAGAACCATGGTCCCCATGGAACAGGTGTACAAATAATTACTTTTAATAATAAATTATTTTTATTGTATATTTAAAAAATATATCTCAACTGACACAACTGAACTGATTGTTGTCTTCAATATATCAAAAGTGTTTTATTTTTATGCAAATTTTAAACTGTCCATCGTTAATTTCTTCTAATGATTCTGGCAAATTTATTATGAAAAAATCATGGAATTTGCAATAACAGGATGACAAACTGGGAGAAATAAAATAAATAAAAAATCCATAGAAGTTACTTACACTTTGGTCAGAGTACAAAAAATAATTGAGTTTTATTTGATACACTAAAAAAATAAAATCTGATCACATTTTAGCTTTCAATATGATAAGTGACAACTAGAGATTCCTAGGGCTAAGGGTAAAGCTATTCTCAGAGAACACACAATGCAAATTAAGTTCACTCTCATTTTACTGAGTTTAATTTTAGGCTGTTCTGAATATCATAAGTCTCAAAGTGTAAACATAATCATGGATAATGATGGGGAAAATAACACCATTAAATGTACTAGGCAAAAAAAGACTGATCATAACATACGTGGGGTTAGCTCAGACATCTGAAGAAAAGATAAGGCATATAATGAAAAAAAGAAGTCATTTATAAGAACCCAAGAACTATTTGTATAGAATGAATATGTTCCATTGAGGGGAAAAAAGTAGTTTGGTAAAATTTATTTTTTTTACCTTCATCACAAGATTTAACTTTTAAAGTGGCTTTATTTTATAAATAATATTTGAATAGTGAGTGATATTTTCACTTTGCCTTCTGTAGATTTAAGAATAAAATCTATTTTTAAAAACTGTTTTGTTATATTAATCAAAAGTGTCATTTTAAACATACATTTTTTCCAGATTAATTGAGGAACCTTGTGAAACCTATGATGGGTCATAATAACAAAAGTAATTATGAGCATTTCGGGTGTCAACTTGAGGGGTTGATTGGCAAACAGCAATAAGTGGCAACCTCAAAAAGTCAGATGACAAATTTAGAAAATAAAAACTCATTTTTCACTAAAATTAATTTCATAAACATATCTTTTTAAGATACACAAATGCCAGAAGAATAACTAGATAAGCATCAAATGTTACTGATTTACTGCAGTGCATCAACAATTCTCTAGAAATTAAACTTAGTGTGGGGTGCAGCTGAAGGTACAACTCTTGCTGACAAGCATATTGCTAATTCTGAAACATTTAATTCTCAGCTGCCCGGAGGAAAGCAAAGGCAGGGAA
>NW_020253356.1:0-7652 GCF_003255815.1 Theropithecus gelada
AAAAAAAAAAAACCAGCAGGGCACGGTGGATCGCGTCTGTAATTCCAGCACTTTGGGAGGCTGAGGCAGGCGGATCACGAGGTCAGGAGTTCAAGACCAGCCTGGCCAACATAGTGAAACCCTGTCTCTACTAAAAATATAAAAATTAGCTGGGTGTGGTTGGCGCACACCTATAGTCCCAACTACTCTGGAGCCTGAGGCAGGAGAATCATCTAAACCCAGGAGGCAGAGGTTGAAGTGAGCCAAAACCTATGCCACTGCACTCCAGCCTGGGTGAGAGTGAAACTCTATCTCAAAACGAAAACAAACAAACAAACAGAAAAAGCCCAGCATGTAGCATGTGCCTACAGTCCCAGCAACTTGGGAGGCTGAGGCAAGAGGATGGCTTGAGCCGAGGAGGTTGAGCCTGCAGTAAGCCCTGATGGTACCACTGCAACTGCAGCCTGGGCGAGAGAATGAGACCCTGACTAAAAGAAAAAAAAAAAAAGGCCAGGCACTGTGGGGCTCATATCTGTAATCCCAGCACTTTGGAAACCAGAGGTGGGCAGATCACCTGAGGTCAGGAGTTTAAGAGCAGCCTGGGCAACATGGCAAAACCCCGTTTCTAATAAAAATACAAAAATTAGCTGGGTGTGGTGGTACATGACTGTAATCCCAGCTTCTTCGGAGACCAGGGCATGAAAAGTACTTGAACCTGGGAGGCGGAGGTTGCAGTGAGCTGAGATCACACCACTGCACTCCAGCCTGGGCAATGCAGCAAGACTCAGTCTCAAAAAAAAAAAAAAATTGGCCATGTTATAGAGATTATATGTCCTCCTAAGCCTAAAATGTTGAGTTTTTGGCTCTTTCCAGAAAAAGTTTGTCAACCCCTGGGCTAGGGGAAAAAATGAAAGCAATCTTGACAGAGTCAGGATATCTAGGTTCTCAACTCTGTGTAAATGTGTGACCCTGGATGAGTCACTTACCTTCTCTAGGTCTAACTATAAATTCTAGAATGTACCTTTGTGGGCAAGTTCCTACTGGAAAGTAGGCATTGATTCAAGACACAAATCCTCCAGCCCTTTTTTTTTTTTGGAGACGGAATCTTGCTCTGTCTCCCAGGCTGCAGTGCAGTGGTGCAATCTCTGCTCACTGCAACCTCCACCTCCTGGGTTCAAGCGATTCTTCTGCTTCAGCTTCCCACGTAGCTGGGATTACAGGCATGCACCACCATACCTGGCTAATTTTTGTATTTTTAGTAGAGATGGGGTTTCACCATGTTGGCAAGACTGGTCTCGAACTTCTGACCTCAGGCGATCCACTCACCTTGGCCTCCCAAAGTGCTGCAATTACAGGTGTGAGCCACAGAGCCGAGTCTCTCTCTCTCTTTTTTTTTTTTTTGAGATGGGGTCTCACTCCATTGCCCAGACTGGAGTCCAGAGGGTCAATTGTGGCTCACTGCAACCTCTGCCTCCCAGGCTCTGATGATCCTCCCGCCTCAGCTTCCTAAGTAGCTGGGATGACAGGTGTGCGCCACCATACCCAGCTAATTTCTTTTGTATTTTCCATAGAGGTGGCATTTCGCCATGCTGGCCAGAATAGTCTTAAAGGATTCAAGTGATCCACCCTCCTCAGCCTCCCAAAGTGCTGGTTTTACAGGTGTGAGCCACCACACCCGACCTTTCTGATGTTTTCTTTTTTTTTTTTTTTTTTTTGAGATGCAGTCTCGCTCTGTTACCCAGGCTGGAGTGCAGTGGCCGGATCTCAGCTCACTGCAAGCTCCGTCTCCTGGGTTTACACGATTCTCCTGCCTCAGCCTCCCGAGTAGCTGGGACTACAGACGCCCGCCACCTCGCCCAGCTAGTTTTTTGTATTTTTTAGTAGAGACGGGGTTTCACCGTGTTAGCCAGGATGATCTCGATCTCCTGACCTCGTGATCCGCCCGTCTCGGCCTCCCAAAGTGCTGGGATTACAGGCTTGAGCCACCGCGCCCGGCCTCTGATGTTTTCAAAGCTGACCATGCTATATAAATTTATCCTTGTTTTGTTTTTTTTTTTAAGTCTATTGATCTTTTATTTTTTTATTTTTATTTTTTGAGATGGTATCTCATTCTGTTGCCCAGGCTGGAGTACAGTGACATGATCTTGGCTCACTACAACTTTTGCCTCCCAGGTTCAAGTGATTCTCCTGCCTCAGCCTCCTGAGTAGCTGGGATTACATGTGCCTACCACCATGTCCACCTAATTTTTGTATCTTTAGTAGAGACGAGGTTTCACCGTGTTGGCCAGGCTGGTTTTGAACTCCTGACCTCAACTGATCTGCCCGCCTCGGCCTCCCAAAGTGCTGGGATTACCGGCGTGAGCCACCGCGCCCAGCCTATTTTTGTTTTTTCACATCTATTAGGCCATGAATTAGCAGGGAATAGGTTTGAGCAGCTCAGGTTTATTTCCATTGGTTGTCACAAAGCATGCATCTCTGGGTGGTGCAGGCTAATGCTTCCAAAGAACCTGGGCACCTTTCTCTTTGGCTTCCTTCGTTTTCTGATCATTTTCCTTCAGGCCTTTCAGGAAGCTATCTCAGCTCTTAGAGTGATTAATGTGCTCAATACATACATAAATTCTCTTGGCAAGAATTTGGCCGTTAACTTGTTCGTTTAGAAGAATCCCAACAGCATGCTGGGGAACACTGTAGACTCTTCCGGTTTTGCCATGATAACACTTGTGGGGCATTCCTTTGTGAACAGTACCCATTCCCTTGATGTCTACAACATGACTTTTCTTACAGATTTGCATGTATGTGGCCAAAGGAACAACTCCATGTTTTCTTTTTCCTTTGTTTTTTTTTTTTTTTTTTTTTTTTTTTTGAGACGGAGTCTCGCTCTGTCGCCCAGGCTGGAGTGCAGTGGCCAGATCTCAGCTCACTGCAAGCTCCGCCTCCTGGGTTCACGCCATTCTCCCGCCTCAGCCTCCCAAGTAGCTGGGACCACAGGCGCCCGCCACCTCGCCCGGCTAATTTTTTGTATTTTTTAGTAGAGACGGGGTTTCACCGTGTTAGCCAGCATGGTCTCGATCTTCTGACCTCGTGATCCGCCCGTCTCGGCCTCCCAAAGTGCTGGGATTACAGGCTTGAGCCACCGCGCCCGGCCTCCTTTGTTTTTTTAGTTTAGTTTTTGTGTTTTTTTTTTGAGACAGAGTCTTGCTCTGTCTCCCAGGCTGGAGTGCAGTGGCTCAATCTCGGCTTACTTAACCTCCACCTCCCCAGTTCAAGCGATTCTTGTGCCTCAGCCTCCCGAGTAGCTGCGACAAGTGTGCACCACCACGCTTGGCTAATTTTTTTTTTTTTTTTTTTTTTGTGGGGACGGGGTTTCAGCATGTTGGCCAGGCTAGTCTCGAAATTCCTGACCTCAAATGATCCACCTGCCTCAACCTCCCAAAGTGCTGGGATTACAGGCATGAGCCACCATGTTATCTGAGATAGACGTATCTATCTTAGATAAGATAACATACTGTATGTGATCTTGACCTCATCTCCAATAAGGCAGATCTCAAAGTATTCACATGAAATGACTTCCAACCAGACACAGTGGCTTGCACCTGTAGTCCCAGCTATTCGGTATGCTGAGGTGGACTGGGAGGATTGCTTGAGTCTAGGAGTTCTGGGCTATATGTATTAAAATTTTTTTTTTTTTTTTGAGACGGAGTCTTGCTCTGTCACCCAGGCTGGAGTGCAGTGGCCGGATCTCAGCTCACTGCAAGCTCCGCCTCCCGGGTTCACGCCATTCTCCTGCCTCAGCCTCCCGAGTAGCTGGGACTACAGGCACCCGCCACCTCACCCGGCTAGTTTTTTTGTATTTTTTTAGTAGAGACGGGGTTTCACCGTGTTAGCCAGGATGGTCTCGATCTCCTGACCTCGTGATCCGCCCGTCTCGGCCTCCCAAAGTGCTGGGATTACAGGCTTGAGCCACCGCGCCCAGCCTGTATTAAATTTAAAAAGCTGGCTGGGTGCAGTAGTTCATGCCTGTAATGCTAACACTTTGGGAGGCCGAGGTGGGCAGATCATTAGAGGCCAGGATTTTGAGACCAGTCTGGCCAACATGGCGAAACCCTGTCTCTAGTAAAAATATAAAAATTAGATAGCCATGGTGGCGCATGTCTGTAGTCCCAGATACTTGGGAGGCTGGGGCACAAGAATCGCTTGAAGCTGGAAGGCAGAGGTTGCAGTGAGCCGAGATTGCACCACTGCACTCCAGCCTGGGTGACAGAGCAAGACCCTGTCTAAAAAAAAGAAAACAGCAAAAAGCAACAGATATAGGATGATCCCTTTTGTTTAAATAACACAACTATTTATTTATTTATTTATTTATTATTATTATACTTTAAGTTCTAGGGTACATGTGCATAACGTGCAGGTTTGTTACATATGTATACTTGTGCCATGTTGGCGTGCTGCACCCATCAACACAACTATTTCTATACATTGATATATATTGATGCATAGAATAAAAATCTAAGCTGGGCAGGCAGCTATAGTTCCAGCAACTCAGGAGGCTGAGGTAGGAGGATTGCTTGGGCCCAGGAGTTCAAGGCTGTAGTCAGATATGATTGTGTCTGTGAATAGCCACTGCATTCTAGCTTGGGCAACATAGTGAAAACTTATTGCTACAAAAAACAAACAAACAAACAAAAATTAAAAAAAAAAAAGCCAAGTGTGGTGGGGCATGGGTGTAGTCCTACGTACTCTGGAGGCTGAGGCAAGAATCGCTTGAGTAGAGGAGGACGAGGCTACAGTAACCTATGATCATGCCACTGCACTCCAGCATGGGTGACAGGGTGAGATCTTGTCTTTATAACTTAATAAATAAATAAATAGCCGGGCACCGTGGCTCAAGCCTGTAATCCCAGCACTTTGGGAGGCCGAGGTGGGCAGATCACTTGAGGCTAGGAGTTCGAGACCAGCCTGGCCAACACTGCGAAACCCCATCTCTACTAAAAATACAAAACAATTAGTCGGGTGTGGTGGCATATGCCAGTAATTCCTGCTACTCAGGAGGCTGAGGCACGAGAATCTCTTGAACCCGGGAGGTGGAGGTTGCAGTGAGCCGAGATCACGCCATTGCACTCCGGCCCAGGCGACAGAGTGAGACTGTTTCATAAATAAATAAACAACACGTGAACCATGAAGTAACAAGACTATTTTTATTAAAGTGACTCAACCAGATAAACATTTTCTGAGTTTGAGCTATCTTCGAGGAGTTAGGCAAAGCACCACAGAAGACAAAAAGAATGCGACATTGTTGTCCCAAACGATTTTTGGAGACAGCTTTTGGAACTGCCTTTACAGCCTGAATATTTTCTCCAGGTTGGATTTAATTTGTAGCAATGGCCAAAAGCCATCTAGTTAGATCTAGTTATCAACCTGGATATATGGTTTTGTCTAAAGTTAAGTGTGACTCTACAGTAAAGTGACGGGTTTTATTATGTGATTTGCAAACCAGCAGTTCCAAATTACTTCCAAAAACATTTATTGTCAACAACAAGGATAAATTTTTTTTTTTTTTTGAGACGGAGCCTCGCTCTGTCCCCCACGCTGGAGTGCAGTGGCTCGATCTTGGCTCTCTGCAACCTCCGCCTCCCGGGTTCTTGCCGTTCTCCTGCCTCAGCCTCCTGAGTAGCTGGGACTACAGGCGCCCGCCACCACGCCCGGCTAATTTTTTGTATTTTTAGTAGAGACAGGGTTTCACCGTGTTAGCCAGGATGGTCTCGATCTCCTGACCTTGTGATCTGCCTGCCTTGGCCTCCCAAAGTGCTGGGATTACAGGCGTGAGCCACCGTGCCCAGCCTGCTTTCCATTTTTAAAGATGGGAATATAAAACGCTAAGAGAGTGGGCTGGGTGCGGTGGCTCACACCTATAGTTCCGGCACTTTGGGAGGCTGAGAAGATGGATCGCTTGAACCCAGGAATTCAAGACCAGCCTGGGCAACATGGTGAGACCTCCTCTTTACAAAAATACCAAAAGTAGCTGGGCATGGTAGCGCACACCTGTGGACCCAGACACTAAAGAGGCTGAGGTAGGAGGATCACTTGAGACTGAGAGTTTGAGGTAACAGTGAGCTATGATCCAGCCACTGCACTCCAGCCTGGGTGACAGAGCAAGATCTTGTCTTAAAAAATAAATAAATAAATAAGGCCAGGCACGGTGGCTCACGCCTGTAATCCCGGCACTTTGGGAGGCCGAGGCGGGTGGATCACGAGGTCAGGAGATCGAGACCATCCTGGCTAACATGGTGAAACCCCGTCTCTACTAAAAAATACAAAAAATTAGCCGGGCTTGGCGGCGGGTGCCTGTAGTCCCAGCTTCTTGGGAGGCTGAGGCAGGAGAATGGTGTGAACCCGGGAATCAGAGCTTGCAGTGAGCTGAGACTGTGCCACAGCACTCCAGCCTGTGCGACAGAGCAAGACTCCGTATCAAAAAAAAAATATATATATATATATATATATGTAAAAGTATAAAAGGAAGGAGAACTGGTTATGTTTCCAGGTTTGAAAATTTCACAGTATTATTTTAAGCTGCAAGAGACATATGCCTAACTTCCTCCTTTTAGGAATCTCAAAACTACCGCATGTTTACTAAGCTCTTCCGTGGCCAGGTGGGGTGCTTTGGAAGCCCCCGAAAAGGTCATGTGATGTTTTTTCCTCTCGGACTCACACATGTAGAGTAGGCACATACGTCCTGGAGCTGACTTGGGGTTGAGTCTTTTTCTTTTTTCGAGATAGAGTCTTGCTCTGTCACCCAGGCTAGAGTGCAGTGGCACAATTTTCGCTCACTGCAACCTCCGCCTCTCAGGTTGATGTGATTCTCCTGCTTTAGTCTCCCAAGTAGCTGGGATTACAGGCATGCGCCACCACACCGGGCTTTTTTTTTTTTTTTGAGACGGAGCCTCGCTCTGTCGCCCAGGCTGGAGTGCAGGGGCCTGATCTCGGCTCACTGCAAGCTCCGCCTCCCAGGTTTACGCCATTCTCCTGCCTCAGCCTCCCAAGAAGCTGGGACTACAGGCGCCCACCACCACGCCCGGCTAATTTTTTGTATTTTTAGTAGAGACGGGGTTTCACCGTGTTAGCCAGGATGGTCTGGATCTCCTGACCTCGTGATCTGCCTGCCTCGGCCTCCCAAAGTGCTGGGATTATAGGAGTGACCCATCACGCCCGGCCCACATGGGGCTAATTTTTGTATTTTTAGTAGAGGCGAGGTTTCACTGTGTTGGCTAGGATTATCTCGAACTCCTGGCCTCAAGCCAGCCGCCTGCCTCTGCCTCAAAAAGTGCTGGGATTACAGGCGTGAGCCACCGCGCCGGGTCTGACTTGGGGTTGAGTCTTAAGGATGGGTAGGAGCTGGGCGCAGTGGCTCACGCCTGTAATACTAGCACTTTGGGAGGCCGAGGCAGGAGGATCACTTCAGTCCAGGAGACAGAGACCAGCCTGGCCAACATTGTGAGATCCCATCTCTACAAAAAAATAGTTAACTGGGTGTGGTGGTGCACACCTGTAGTCCCAGCTACCTGGGAGGCTGAAGCAGGAGGATCGCTTGAGGCCAGCAGTGAGCTATGATTGCACCACTGCACTCCAGCCTGGGGGACAGAGCAAGACTATGTCTTTTTTTTTTTTTTTTTTAAAGG
>NW_020253357.1:0-1363 GCF_003255815.1 Theropithecus gelada
TGGCTCTTGGTAGGTGCTAGTTCTGGCAAAGCCAGTCACCCGCCCAGGGCAGAGGGCAACCTGAAGCTGATGCCACAGAGAGACTGGGGCCTTCAGTCCAACAGCCTGCAAGCAACAGAATCCTGCCAGCAACACAGAAGTGAGCATGGAAGCAGCTCCTCCCCTGATGAGCCTGAGCCTTCAGAAGACACAGCAGCCCTAGGCAGACACCTGCTGCAGCCCTGGAGAGCCCCTGGGGCAGAGGGCCCAGTGAAGCCTGCCTGAACTCCTGGCCCAAGGAGTAATCATTCCTGGGGTATAAGTGTGTGCTGGTGTGGGCCTTTGGAGTAATCTGTCAAGGGACAATAAAGAACAAACACACACCTCAGGTCCTACTGGGTGGAAGCTGTACGGTCAGCACGGCATGTAATATCTTCCTCTTGAATTAGAAGATTCATTGCTAAGGCCAAAGTTAAAAACAAAAAACAAAAACCTCTAGTTGTAGCAACATTGAAATACATGACTTTCAAAAAAAAAAAAGCCATAGCTATTCTTTTCCATCTTTGCTACAGGTATATATTAATATATGTTAATTCCCTGACTGACTGAGCAATGGGCCAAACTCATAAGAACAGATGTGTGAGAACCGTCAGTGACCACCCTGACCCCAGCCCTTATACACAGACAAACTTTTGAACATAATCCGTAACCTTGGGGGTCTTGACACTCTAAATTTTATTGTTTTTCATTAACTATTTCTATTCCCTAAACAATACCTGTTCATCGCAGAGAAAAATGGCATTGCCTATACTAAGCAAAAGAAAGGAAATAAAATGCTCAGAAACATTTACATATGTATGCAGACTCACACACACACACACACACACGCACGCACGTACGCACAGGCTCGCACTGTGTCTAGGCCTGCCTTTTCACTTATTTGTATGTTCTGAACATATTTCCATGTCAGTAGACACATATCTTTGTAGCGGTAACAGCAACTAAATATTATTGCAGCGCATATTTTTACCATCATTTATTTAACTCATCATGTTTGAACTGTTAGGTTGTGTCTATCATTTTCTGTATTACAGACAATTTGATGACCAATGACCAATCCCCTAATGTTCAATATAAAAATATCAATTGTATAAGGAGATATCAATTGATACAAATATCAATTGTATAAGGTATAATTGTATAAGGAGATCAATTGTATAAGGAGATTATACAAATATCAATTGTATAAGAATTTTATTTGGCTAAAATAAAATTCAGTGTGGCCCACCTTCTCCACATGTAACATGCTCTAAAAAGGCATGCATAATTAAATTAGTCCTTCTATTCTCCAGCACAGATCCTGAGCCCAGCTGTGGGTGCAGGT
>NW_020253358.1:0-1363 GCF_003255815.1 Theropithecus gelada
TCTTTCTTTCTTTCTTTCTTTCTTTCTTTCTTTCTTTCTTTCTTTCTCTTTCTTTCTCTTTCTTTCTTTCCTTCTTTCTTTCCTTCTTTCTTTCCTTCTTTCTTTCTTTCTTTCTTTCTTTCTTTCTTTCTTTCTTTCTTTCTTTCTTTCTTTCTTTCTTTCTTTCTTTCTTTCTTCCTCTTTCTTTCTTCCTTCCTTCCTTTCTTCCTTCCTTCCTTTTTTCTCTTTCTTTCTTTCTTTTCTCTCTTTTTCTTTCTTTCTCTCTCTTCTTTCTTTCTCTTGTTTCTCTTTCTCTTTCTCTTTCTTTTTTCTTTCTTTCTCCCCTTCCTTCCTCCTTCCTTTCTCTCTTTCTCTCTGTTTCTCTCTTTCTTTCTTACCTTAGACTGAGTTTCACTCTTGTCACCCAGGCTGGAGTGCAGTGGCAGGATCTTGGCTCACAGTAACCTCTGCCTCCTGGGTTTGAGGGATGCTTCTGCTTCAGCCTCCCGAGCAGCTGGAATTACGAGTGCATGCGACCACACCTAACGAATTTTTGTATTTTTAGTAGAGGCAGGGTTTCACCATTTTGGCCAGGATGGTCTCAAACTCCTGACCTCAGGTGATCCACCCACCTCAGCCTCCACAAAGTGCTGGGATTACAGGAGTGAGGCACTGTGCCCAGCCCCCATAGACTTTTTATATCAGGTTCTCTTATTCTACCTTTTTTTTTCCCCCCAGAAATGCTCTTTCACAAACTCAAAACAACACCTCTGGTGTGTGTAAATACAAACCCTACTGGAAATCAAATGACGATGAGTTCAGGATAAATTTTTTGGACCTGCTTATTGTCAGCATAAATACAAAATAAAAATAAGACAATCATTCAACTTAAAAATTAAAAAAAGAATTTACTTTTTTTTTTTTTTTTTGACCGAGTCTCGTCCTGTTGCCCAGGCTGGAGTGCAATGGCTCAATCTCAGCTCACTGCAACTTCCGTCTACTGAGTTCAAGCAATTCTGCCTCAGCCTCCGTAGTAACTGGGATTACAGGCGTAAGCCACCACATCTGGCTAATTTTTGTATTTTTAGTAGAGACAGGGTTTCACCATGTTGGTCAAGCTGGTCTCAAACTCCTGATCTCATGATCTGCCCGCCTTGGCCTCCCACAGTGTTGGGATTACAGGAGTGAGGCACCGTGCCCAGCTCTTCTTTTTTTAAAAAAATTTTTTTTTGACTTAGATACCTTTTATATGTAAATTCTTTCTCTGCTTATCTTTTTTGTGTCTTTTAAGTATCTATGAAATCTATCTCTGCTCTAATTTTTATTCCTTTTTCTATTTCCTTCCTTCCTTCCTTCCTTCCTTCCTTCCTTCCTTCCTTCCTTC
>NW_020253359.1:0-1362 GCF_003255815.1 Theropithecus gelada
GAACCTGTAACTCTGTGAGATGATTTCACAGAACACAAAGAAGTTTCACAGAAACCTTCTTTCTCGTTGTTATAGGAGGATATTTCCTTTGGCCCTATAGTCTACAAAGGGATCCGCAATATCTGTTCTCTGATTCCACAGAAATAAGGCTAGCAAAGAGATCCACGAAATATAGATGTAACTCTGTGAGAGGAATTAACAGAACACTCAGCAGTTTCTCAGAAGGTTTCCTTCCAGATTTCATCTGAGGATATTTCCGTTTTCACCATAGCCCTCTATGGGCTTGCAAATATCACTTTGCTAATTCCACAAGAACTCTCTAAGCGAAAGGCTCCTTGCGGGGAAAGCTGAAACTCTCTGAGATGATTTCACAGAACACAAAGAATTTTCTCAGAAAGCTTCTTCCTCTTTGTTATCAGAGGGTATTTCCTTTGGCCATATAGTCTCCAAAGGGATCCGAAATATCTGTTCTCAGATTCCACAGAAATAAGGCTAGCAAAGAGATCCACGAAATACAGATGTAACTCTGTGACATGAATTAACAGAACACTCAGCAGTTTCTCAGAAAGCTTCTTTCCAGATTTCATCTGAGGATATTTCCTTTTTCACCGTAGCCCTCTATGGGCTTCCAAATACCACTTTGCCAACTCCACAAGAACTGTCTTAGCGAAAGGCTTCTTCAGCGGAAAGCTGTAACTCTGTGAGATGATTTCACAGAACACAGAGAAGTTTCTCAGAAAGCTTCTTTCTCTTTGTTTTCGGAGGATATTGCCTTTGGCCCTACAGTCTTCAAAGGGATCCGTAATATATGTTCTCAGATTCTACAGAAATAAGGGTAACAAAGAGATTCACGAAATAGAGATGTAACTCTGTGAGATGAATTAACAGAACACTCAGCAGTTTCTCAGAAAGCTTCTTTCCAGATTTCATCTGAGGATATATCCTTTTTCACCATAGCCCTTTATGGGCTTCCAAATATCACTTTGCCAATTCCACAAGACCTGTCTTAGCCAAAGGCTTCTTGAGGGAAAAGCTGTAACTCTGTGAGATGATTTCACAGAACCCAAAGAAGTTTCTCAGAAAGCCTCTTTCTCCTTGTTATCGGAGGATATTTCCTTTGGCCCTATAGTCTACAAAGGGATCCGCCATATGTGTTCTCAGATTCCACAGAAATAAGGCTAGCAAAGAGATCCACGAAATATAGATGGAACTCTGTGAGAGGAATTAACAGAACACTCAGCAGTTTCTCAGAAAGTTTCCTTCCAGATTTCATCTGAGGATATTTCCGTTTTCACCATAGCCCTCTATGGGCTTGCAAATATCACTTTGCTAATTCCACAAGAACTCTCTTAGCGAAAGGCT
>NW_020253360.1:0-1362 GCF_003255815.1 Theropithecus gelada
GTGATATTTGGAAGCCCATAGAGGGCTCTGCTGAAAAAGGAAATATCCTCAGATGAAATCTGGAAAGAAGCTTTCTGAGAAACTGCTTAGTGTTCTGTTAATTCATTTCACAGAGTTACATCTGTATTTCGTGGATCTCTTTGCTAGCCTTTTTTCTGTGGAATCTGAGAACAGATACTTCGGATCCCTTTGAAAACTATAGGGCCAAAGGAAATATCCTCCGATAACAAAGAGAAAGAAGCTTTCTGAGAAACTTCTTTGTGTTCTGTGAAATCATCTCACAGAGTTACAGCTTTCCATTCAAGAAGCTTTTCGCTAAGAGAGCTCTTGTGGAATTGGCAAACTGATATTTCGAAGCTCATAGAGGGCTATGGTGAGAAAGGAAATATCCTCAGATGAAATCTGGAAAGAAGCTTTCTGAGAAACTGCTTAGCGTACTGTTAATTCATCTCACAGAGTTACATCTGTGTTTCGTGGATCTCTTTGCTAGCCTTATTTCTGCGGAATCTGAGAACAGATACTTTGGATCCCTTTGAAGAGTATAGGGCCAAAGGAAATATCCTCCGATACCAAACAGAAAGAAACTTTTTGAGAAACTTCTCCGTGTTCTGTGAAATCATCTCACAGAGTTACAGCTTTCTCGTCCAGAAGCCATTCCCTAAGATAGTTCTTGTGGAATTGGCAAAGTGATATTTTGAAGCCCTTAGAGGGCTATGGTGAAAAAGGAAATATCCTCAGATGAAATCTGGAAAGAAGCTTTCTGAGAAACTGCTTAGTGTTCTGTTAATTCATCTCACAGAGTAACATCTGTATTTCGTGGATCTCCTTGCTAGCCTTATTTCTGTGGAATCTGAGAACAGATACTTCGGATCCCTTTGAAGACTACATGGCCAAAGTAAATATCCTACGATAACAATGAGAAAGAAGCTTTCTGAGAAACTTCTTTGTGTTCTGTGAAATCATCTCACAGAGTTACAGCTTTCCCGTCAAGAAGACTTTCGCTAAGACAGTTTTTGTGGAAGTGGCAAAGTGATATTTCGAAGGCCATAGAGGGCTATGGTGAAAAAGGAAATATCCTCAGATGAAATCTGGAAATAAGCTTTCTGACAAACTGCTTAGTGTTGTGCTAATTCATCTCACAGAGTTACATCTGTATTTCGTGGGTCTCTTTTCTAGCCTTATTTCTGTGGAATCTGAGAACAGATATTTCGGATTCCTTTGAAGACTATAGGGACAAAGGAAATATCCTCCGATAACAAAGAGAAAGAAGCTTTCTGAGAAACTTCTTTGTGTTCTGTGAAATCATCTCACAGAGTTACAGCTTTCCCGTCCAGAAGCTTTTCACTAAGACAGTTCTTGTGG
>NW_020253361.1:0-1362 GCF_003255815.1 Theropithecus gelada
ATGTGTGACTTCATCACACAGAGTTTCACCTTTCCCTTCTTGTAGCAGTTTGCTAACACTGTGTCCGTGGATTCTGCAAAGTGATATTTGGGAGCTCATTGAGGGCTTTGGTGACAAAGGAAATATAATCAGATAAAAACTGCAAAAAAGCGTTCTGAGAAACTGCACTGCGATGTGTGAATGCAACTCACAGAGGTACACTTTCCTTTTCATTGATTCGTTTGCTCACACAGTTTTCTTGAAATCTGCATTGGGATATTTCTTAGCGCTATGTGGCTTACGCTGACAAAGGAAACATCCTCCAATAAAAACTGGAAAGTAGCTTTCTGATGAACTTCTTTGTGATATGTGAATTCATCTCACCGAGTTACAACTTTGTCTTCACGAAGCAGTGTGCTAACACTGTGTTCATGGATTCTGCAAAGTGATATTTGGGAGCACAATGAGGGCCATGGTGAAAAAGGAAATATCCTCATATTCAAACTGGGAAGCAGCATTCTGTGAAACTGCACTGAGATGTGTCAATGCTACTCACAGAGTTACACATTTATTTTCAGGGATCAGTCTGCTAACACAGTTTTCTTGAAATCTGCAATCGGATACTTCTTAGCGCAGTGAAGCTTACGGTGTCAAAGGAGATATCCTCGGATCAAAACTAGAAAGAAGCTTTCTTAAAAACTTCTTTGTGACCTCTGAATTCATCTCACAGAGTTATACTTACATTTCGTGGAGCACTCGAAAAACAATGTCTTTGAGGAACCTGAGAAGGGCTACTTTGGACCGCATTGAGCCCTACGCTGATAAAGGAAATATCCTCATTTAGAAACGTGAAGGAAACTTTGTGAGAAACTGCCTTGTGATATGTGAATTCATCTCAGAGAGTTACAACTTTGTCTTCACGAAGCAGTTTGTGAACATTGTTTTCGTGCAATCTGCAAACTGATATTTGGGAGCACCATGAGGCCTATGGTGAAAAAGGAAATATCCTCAGATAATAACGAGAAAGAAGCTTTCTCAGAATTGTTTTCTGCTATGTGACTTCATCACACAGAGTTTCACCTATCCCTTCTTGTAGTACTTTGCTAACATTGTGTTAGTGGATTCTGCAAAGTGACATTTGGGAGACCATTGAGGGCTATGGTGAAAAGGGAAATAACCTCAGATAAAAACTGGAAAGAAGCGTTCTGAGAAACTGCACTGCGATGTGTGAATGCACCTCAAAGAGTTCCACATTTCTCTTCAGGCATCAGTTTGGTAACAGAGCTTTCTTGAAATCTGCAACGGGTTACTTCTTAGCACTATGCAGCTTACAGTAACAAAGGAGATATCCTGAGTTAAAAACGTGAAAGAAGCTTTCTGAGA
>NW_020253362.1:0-1362 GCF_003255815.1 Theropithecus gelada
AGTTTCTCAGAAAGCTTCTTTCTCTTTGTTATCGGAGGATATTTCCTTTGGCCCTATAGTCTTCAAAGAAAGGGATCCGAAATATCTCGTCTCAGATTTCACAGAAATAAGGCTAGCAAGGAGATCCACGAAATTACAGATGTAACTCTGTGAGATGAATTAACAGAACAATAAGCAGTTTCCCAGGAAGCTTCTTTCCAGATTTCATCTCAGGATATTTCCTTTTTCACCATAGCCCTCTATGGGCCTCCAAATATCACTTTACCAATTCCACAAGAATTGTCTTAGCGAAAATCTTCTTTAGCGAAAGCTGTAACTCTGTGAGATGATTTCACAGAAGACAAAAGAAGTTTCTCAGAAAGCTTCTTTCTCTTTGTTGTCGGAGGTTATTTCCTTTGGCCATATAGTCTTCCAAGGGATCCGAAATATCTGGTACGAGATTCCACAGAAATAAGGCTAGCAAACAAATCCAGGAAATACAGATGTAACTCTGTGAGATGAATTAACACAACACTAAGCAGTTTCTCAGAAAGCTTCTTTCTCTTTGTTATGGGTGGATATTTCCTTTGGCCCTATATGGCCCTGTAGTCTTCAAAGGGATCCGAAATATCTGTTCTCAGATTCCACAGAAATAAGGCTAGCAAAGAGATCCAGGAAATACAGGTGTAACTCTGTGAGAAGAATTAACAGAACACTAAGCAGTTTCTCAGAAAGCTTGTTTCCAGATTTCACCTGAGGATGTTTTCTTTTTCACCGTAGGCCTCTATGGGCTTCCAAATATCACTTTGCCAATGCCACAAAAACTGTCTTAGCGAAAGGCTTCATTAGGGGAAAGCTATAACTCTGTGAGATGATTTCACAGAACTCAAAGTAGTTTCTGCGAAAGCTTCTTTCTCTTTCTTATCGGAGGATATTTCCTTTGGCCCTATAGTCTTCAAAGGGATCCGAAATATCTGTCTGTGAGATGATTTCACAGAACACAAAGAAGTTTCTCAGAAAGATTCTTTCTCTTTGTTATCGGAGGATAATTCCTTTGGACCTATAGTCTTCAAAGGGATCCGAAATATCTGTTCTCAGATTCCACAGAAATTAGGCTAGCAAAGAGATCCACGATATACAGGTTTAACTCTTTGAGTGGAAGTCACACATGACAGAGCAGTTTCTCAGAAAGCTTCTTTCCAGATTTCATCTGAGGATATTTAATTTCTCACCATAGCCCTCTACGGGCTTCCAAATATCACTTTGCCAATTCCACAAGAACTGTCTTAGCGAAAGGGTTCTTGAGGAGAAAGCAGTAACTCTGTGAGATGATTTCACAAAACACAAAGAAGTTTCTCAGAAAGCTTCTTTCTCTTTGTTATC
>NW_020253363.1:0-1363 GCF_003255815.1 Theropithecus gelada
AGTTACATCTGTATTTCGTGGATCTCTTTGCTAGCCTTATTTCTGTGGAATCTGAAAACAGATATTTCGAATCCCTTTGAAAACTATAGGGCCAAAGGAATTATCCTCCGATAAGAATGAGAAAGAAGCTTTCTGGGAAACTTCTTCGTGTTCTGTGAAATCATCTCACAGAGTTGCAGCATTCCACTCAAGAAGCCTTTCGCTAAGACAGTTCTTGTGGAATTGGCAAAGTGATATTTGGAAGCCCATAGAGGGCTATGGTGAAAAAGGAAATATCCTCAGATGAAATCTGGAAAGAAGCTTTCTGAGAAACTACTCTGTGAGTGGAAGTCACACATCACAGAGCAGTTTCTCAGAAAGCTTCTTTCCNGACATTTGGAAGCCCATGGAGGGCTATGGTGAAAAAGGAAACATCCTCAGATGAAATCTGGAAAGAAGCTTTCTGAGAAACTGCTCTGTGATGTGTGACTTCCACTCACAGAGTTACATCTGTATTTTGTGGATCTCTTTGCTAGTCTTATTTCTGTGGAATCTGAGATCAGATATTTCGGATCCCTTTGAAGACGATAGGGCCAAAGGCAATATCCTCTGGTAACAAAGAGAAAGAAGAGTTCTGAGAAACTTCTTTGTGTTCTGTGAAATCATCTCACAGAGTTACAGCTTTCCCCTCAAGAACCCTTTCGCTAAGACAGTTCTTGAGGAATTTGCAAAGTGATATTTGGAGGCCCGTAGAGGGCTATGGTGAAAAAGGAAGTATCCTCAGATGAAATCTGGAAAGAAGCTTTCTGAGAAACTGCTTAGTGTTCTGCTAATTCATCTCACAGAGTTACGTCTTTATTTCCTGGATCTCTTTGCTAGGCTTATTTCTGTGGAATCTGAGAACAGATATTTCGTATCCCTTTGAAGACTATAGGGCCAAAGGAAATATCCTGCAATAACAAAGAGACAGAAGCTTTCTGAGAAACTTCTTTGTGTTCTGTGAAATCATCTCACAGAGTTACAGCTTTCACCTCAAGAAGCCTTTCGCTAAGACAGTTCTTGTGGAATTGGCAAAGTGTTATTTGCAAACCAATAGAGGGCTACGGTGAAAAAGGAAACATCCTGAGATGAAATCTGGACAGAAGCTTTCTGAGAAACTGCTCTGTGATGTGTGACTTCCACTCACAGAGTTATATCTGTATTTCGAGGATCTCTTTGCTAGCGTTATTTCTGTGGAATCTGAGAACAGATATTTCGGATCCCTTTGAAGACTATACGGCCAAAGGAAATATCCTGCAATAATAAAGAGAAAGAAGCTTTCTGAGAAACTTCTTTGTGTTCTGTGAAATCATCTCACAGAGTTACAGCTTTCCCCTCTCACCTT
>NW_020253364.1:0-1181 GCF_003255815.1 Theropithecus gelada
GCAAAGAGATCCACGAAACACAGACGTAACTCTGTGAGATGAATTAACAGAACACTAAGCAGTTTCTCAGAAAGCTTCTTTCCAGATTTCATCTGAGCATATTTCCTTTTTCACCTTAGCCCTCTATGGGCTTCCAAATATCACTTTGCCGATTCGACAAGAACTATCTTAGTGAAAGGCTTCTGGAGGGGAAAGCTGTATCTCTGTGAGATGATTTCACAGAACACAAAGAAGTTTCTCAGGAAATTCTTTCTCTTTGTTATTGGAGGATACTTCCTTTGGCCCTATGGTCTTCAAAGGGATCCGAAATATCTCTTCTCAGATTCCACAGAAATAAGGCTAGCAAATATATCCACGAAATGCACATGTAACTCTGTGAGTGGAAGTCTCACATCACAGAGCAATTTCTCAGAAAGCTTCTTTCCAGATTTCATCTGAGGATATTTCCTTTTTCACCATATTCCTCTAGGTGTTTCCAAATATCACTTTGCCAATTCCACCAGAACTGTCTTAGCGAAAGGCTTCTTGAGGGGAAAGCTGTAACTCTGTGAGAGGATTTCACAGAACACAAAGAAGTTCCTCAGAAAGCTTCTTTCTCTTTCTTATCGGAGGATATTTTCTTTGGCCCTATAGTCTTCAAAGGAATCCGAAATATCTCCTCTCAGATTCCAGAGAAATAAGGCTAGCAAAGAGATCCACGAAATACAGATGTAACTCTGTGAGATGAATTAACAGAACACTAAGCAGTTTCTCAGAAAGCTTCTTTCCAGATTTCATCTGAGCATATTTCCTTTTTCACCTTAGCCCTCTATGGGCTTCCAAATATCACTTTGCCAATTCTACAAGAACTATCTTAGTGAAAGGCTTCTGGAGGGGAAAGTTGTATCTCTGTGAGATGATTTCACAGAACACAGAGAAGTTTCTTAGGAAATTGTTTCTCTTTGTTATTGGAGGATACTTCCTTGGCCCTATGGTCTTCAAAGGGATCCGAAATATCTCTTCTCAGATTCCACAGAAATAAGGCTAGCAAATAGATCCGCGAAATGCACATGTAACTCTGTGAGTGGAAGTCTCACATCACAGAGCAGTTTCTCAGAAAGCTTCTTTCCAGATTTCATCTGAGGATATTTCCTTTTTCACCATAGCCCTCTATGGGCTTCCAAATATCACTTTGCCAATTC
>NW_020253364.1:1186-1362 GCF_003255815.1 Theropithecus gelada
TGGGCTTCCAAATATCACTTTGCCAATTCCCCAAGAAGCCTTTCGCTAAGACAGTTCTTGTGGAATTGGCAAAGTGATATTTGGAAGCCCATAGAGGGCTACGGTGCAAAAGGAAATATCCTGAGATGATATATGGAAAGAAGCTTTTTGAGAAACTGCTTAGTGTTCTGTTAATT
>NW_020253365.1:0-1362 GCF_003255815.1 Theropithecus gelada
TTTTTTTTCCTGGAGATGGAGTCTCGCTCTGTCACCCAAGCTGGAGTGTAGTGACATGATCTTGGCTCACTTTAACCTCCGCCTCCCGGGTTCAAGCAATTCTACTGCCTCAGTCTCCCGAGTAGCTGGGATTATAGGCACCCGCCACCAGGCCTGGCTAATTTTTGTATTTTTAGTAGAGATAGGATTTCACCATATTGGCCAGGCTGGTCTCAAACTCCTGACCTCATGATCTGCCCTCCTCAGCCTTCCAAAGTGCTGGGATTACAGGCACGAGCCACTGCACCCAACCAATGGACACTCAAAAGACACAGAGGTCTATCTGTGTCCCCCAAACGAATAGTTCAAAGAGTGAATAGAAAAGCCCCACGCTGATACCAGCACATGTGAAAAGGAGTCTCAATGTAAGTTCAACACAACACAATCGTGTAACACACCTAGGGGAAATCTTAGATTATATAAAACATAGCATTTAGATTAAGAGTAGAGCCCCAGATCCCTTTTTCTAGCCAGGGGAACTGAGACACACAACACCTAGAAAATCGGGTAACTCCCACCCCAATACTGCGCTCTACCAAGGATCTTAGCAAACGGGCACACTAGGAGACTATATCCCACACCTGGCCGGAAGGGTCCCACGCCCACGGAGCCTCCCTCATTGCTAGCACAGCAGTCCCCCCGCAAGGCAGCAGCGAGGCTGGGGGAGGGGCGCCCACCATTGCTGAGGCTTAAGTAGATAAACAAAGCGGCTGGGAAGCTCCAACTGGGTGGAGCTCACAGCAGCTCAAGGAGTCCTGCCTGTCTCTGCAGACTCCACCTCTGGGGACAGGGCACAGCTAAACAACAACAACAACAACAACAACAACAACAAAAAGCAGCTGAAACCTCTGCAGACACAAACGACTCTGTCTGACAGCTTTGAAGTGAGCAGTGGATCTCCCAACACGGAGGTTGAGATCTGAGAACGAACAGACTGCCTGCTCAAGTGGGTCTCTGACCCCTGAGTAGCCTAACTGGGAGACATCCCCAACTAGGGGCAGACCGACACCCCACATCTCACACAGTGGAGTACACCCCTGAGAGGAAACTTCCATAGCAAGAATCAGACAGGTACACTCGCTGTTCAGAAATATTCTATCTTCTGCAGCCTCTGCTGCTGATAACCAGGCAAACAGGGTCTGGAGTGGACCTCAAGCAATCTCCAACAGAACTACAGCTGAGGGTCCTGACTGTTAGAAGGAAAACTATCAAACAGGAAGGACACCCACACCAAAACCCCATCAGTACGTCACCATCATCAAAGACCAGAGGCAGATAAAACCACAAAGATGGGGAAAAAGCAGGGCAGAAAAGCTGGAAATT
>NW_020253366.1:0-1362 GCF_003255815.1 Theropithecus gelada
CAGAGGGGCATGCTGACTGCCTATAGGGCACCCATAGAACACGGATGCTCCCTGCGGATCCTGAAGCCAGTCAGATAACGAGGTGCAGAGGTGTGGCGAAGACCTGGAGGGAGGCCTTACTGGGTGCCAACCAGCCTAACCAGCCGAGGTCACAGACCAGAAGTGCTTCTGATGTTAACACGACACGGAAGGTGTGTATGATGGGTAGTAGAAGTGACCACAGAGGCCTCTGGGGATTGTAGTTTTGGAGCTAGAAAGGTGGGAAAGCAGTTGGTTTTGTCCACACAGGGTGCCTCTGACATCTGCACAGCACATACAGCCAAGTTTAGGAGCCCACTGTTAAGATGCCCAAGTGACATTGACAAGTTTCACTGTGAGCCAATGAGGTCTGCTGACCACAAGAGCATCGCAGTACTGCTGAAGGATTCTGGAAAACATGGTCCGGGTTGGCCGGTATGCACTGACCTTCCCCTGAAGGTGACCTGAGCTCACCACACAAGTCTCCTCCCTGGTGTGCCCTTCCCCGAGCAGATGCCAGGTTGGGACAGAAGCAGCTCAGGGAGAGGCGATGCTTTGCCAGGACTCCTGGTTTGCAGGTAACACTGGCCCTGTGTCCCCTACAGTAGGAGGGTGTACCAGGACAGGGAACCCCAAGGCTGTTTTCAGAGAGAGCAAGATTGGCTTGCAGCAAACTCCCAGAATGGAGATGGGGAGAGTCTTGTCCCATTTCCCCGGGATTTTAGGGGATGGAGGCTGGACCTGGGTGAACAGCAAAAGACCGCCTGGTGGTAGTGGTGGTGAGGATGGGAGACTTGAGTCAGAAATTCCTGAGGGTCTTTTTTTTTTTTTTTTTTTTTTGACAGAATCTCGCTCTGTCACCCAGACTGGAGTGCAATGGAGTGATCTCAGCTCATTGCAACCTCTACCTCCCAGGTTCAAGAGATTCTCCTGCCTCAGCCTCCCAAGTGGCTGGGATTACAGGTGCCTGCCACCATGCCCAGCTATTTTTTTTTTTTTTTTGTATTTTTAGTAGCAACGGTGTTTTGCCATGTTGCCCAGCCTGGTCTTGAACACCCGACCTGAAGTGATCCACCTGCCTTGGCCTCCCAATGTGCTGGGATTACAGGCATGAGCCCCCAGGCCCACCCCATTTTTATCTTTTTTCTTACAGGTTTTTATTTTATCTTTTTTTTTTATCTTACAGGTGCGGCTTGGAGGAAACTTCTGGAAGGTGGGGTGGTGTTGAAGAGGAGGCAACATTGTAACCGTTTTGTTCAACATGGGTATTTTCTTTATGCATCAATTTGTATTTTTAGAGATATGACATTAAAATTTTGTTTATCTTGATTACTGAGTTTTTTT
>NW_020253367.1:0-7651 GCF_003255815.1 Theropithecus gelada
CTCAGGAAGGGGAACATCACACACCGGGGCCTATCATGGGGAGGGGGAAGGGGGGAGGGATTGCATTGGGAGTTATACCTGATGTAAATGACGACTTGATGGGTGCAGCAGACCAACATGGCACAAGTATACATATGTAACAAACCTGCACGTTATGCACATGTACCCTACAACTTAAAGTATAATAATAATAAATAAATTTAAAAAAAAAAAAAAGGTGAAAGCAAACCAGTTTTTGGATTTTAATATTTTGAAGTAATTAAGCATTTAAACTTTTTAATAAACTGCTGCCTATATTTAATTAATATGTGTTTTATATTAAGACATAATGTACACATTTATTTTTTCCTCATAAAATGTTTTTATATCCAATGCATTTAACAGAATATCATTTTTTCAAATGCTCTATGAAATGATAAACATACAAGGAATTAGTGAGTTTATTTTATAAATGCTAGTATTAAACATCATAGAACAGTGTAGTAAATCTTTGCCTCCTAGCCTCCAAAATATTGAACTTCTCATTTCTATAACTTTATTTGTACAATGCAATAGAAGTATAAGTCATACATGGACTCATGGAGAAATATTTTCCTTCTTTGAAACATATAGAGTCACTTCAGTTAGAATCAATCTTTTATATTGAATCTGGTAGATTAATATTAAAAGCTGTAAGAAAAACAAAAACAAAAAATAAAAAAACCTAATGTTCCTCTGTTTACGTTACTCTGATGCGAGGTAATTCACACATGAAAAGATGTAGAAAGATTTTTCAACAACTGCGTTAAGTGGAGAAAAGTGTTTTCAAAATTATCAAACTGTTTCAGGAAACATATTTTGACATGGTTCCTTTAGTTTACTGAGATATGTTTTAGAGATTACTGATGACCTATGTGTGTGCTCTGAGATTCTTAATCCAGTCTTAACATCTCTTGAGAGAATACAGAAATAATAATGCCTTTGTAAAACACATAATTACAATAACCCTCACTCTACCCATCAATATGAATAACTACATCATCAAGGCAAGATTAAGCCAAAGATAATCAGGAATTGTTAATTCAAATGTGTCATCTGTTTTGCCCTTTACAAATATTTTTTATTAAAGTACATCTCTAATGAGGGCAGACACATAAAATATTATTAATAAGTATTGCTCATAAGCATTGTGACATATGAAATTTTTTTTTAAGATACTGTGACGTGGAAAATGTATAAAGTAGGAAGAATCCAATATATTTATTTGTGTATCTAAGTATTATAGATGTTAGGGTAATGAATCGAGTGTAATGGTTTAGCTGAATGATAGGAACCAATGAAAGAATACATTGAGTGCTGCTGTGGTGCTCAGAGGATTGTCCAGTGCAAAATATATACAAGATAGCTTTGGAGATAGTTATATGGCATATGATAAAGGAGCATCTCTTTTGTTCAGAGTGCTACAAGGGAAGCTGTCTTTCTAGGGGATGGCCATATTTTAACTAAGGGAAAGAAAGTGAATTGAGTGAAGAGGTTAAAACTTAAAAGAACAGTTGACTTAAAGAAAAAAATCCTTAAGACTTGGTATTGGTGAAATATGTAGCAAAAGAACGTATAAAACTCTCACATGGCAGAGAATATGCTTACCTATTAGTTGATGATTACAATAGGCATGTTAGATTTAGCAAGTAAAATTTGATGCTAAAGAAATAGTTTCTGTGTTTATCTAGCAGATAGTGAAAAGAACCTGCTCTCTTTGTGTTGAAAATATCATAGAATCTCAAGAGTGAGAGCCAGGTGACTTGCAGTTTTGGGCTTTGAATTTCATATTCTGTGAAATTGAATACATTGTGTTATTATAATCTCCAAACACTATTAAATGAATGATTTTTAAAGGATATATCAAATTGATAGATTGTCTTCTTTAGTTACAGTGGTCCTGAAAGCCCACTGGGGACAAATGTTACTATGAAAGAGCTTAAAATCGGGCAGAGATAAAAATATTATTTTCCAATAAATAAAATGTGTCACTGAGGACAATTCTATAATCTAACATTTTTAGTCTTATAGATTTGCATTGATTAGGAAAAACTTGTGTAATCTGGACAACTGCGTATATTAAATGCACATATCTGCTATCAGGATGGTTAGCTATTCCTTAGATGTGGCTATAAAATTATACTAGAGGTTAAGGAAAGCAAACAGTGCAGAGTCTAATATTCTACACATAACGTCTTCCCACCTCAACCTCCCCGTAGCTAGCACTATAGGCACATGCCACCATGTCCAGCTAATTTTTGTACTTTTTTGTACAGACAGGGTTTTGCCATGTTGCCCAGGTTGGTCTCAAACTCTTGGACTCAAGTGATCCACCTGCTTGGCCTCCCAAAATGCTGGGATTGCAGGTATAAGCCCTATTGCCTGGGCCACCCATCTTTTTTTTTTTTTTTTAAAAGAAAGGAAATACAGATAGTATTAGACATTTGAGCTCCATGTTGCTCATTCCATTCTAGGGCAGCACAAATGGTTTTGACAAGGCTAGAAGTCAGACTCTGTTTAAGGAATCTTGACATTTGAGGCTTAAGGCTTCTTAATATCATGGTTTGGGCTCTATTTCTTGGGTCGTATGGGTCAGAGCACAGTGGAAGTATGATGCAGTAGGCCCTTAGCTTCAGCTGTAACCTGCCAGTTCTGGTAAGTGAAGATAAAGTAGGACCAGCAAAAGTCACTAAGAAAAAAACAGAAATGAGTTAAGAGAAGAAACGTAGAAAGTAGTCTCTAAAGGATATATATTTTTAAGTAAAGTTTGACAAATTGGTCAAACAACATCAGGGCTAAGGATTTCTCAGTGAATTTTAAAATAGATCACTGAGGACCTCGACAAAGGCAATTTTACTGGACAATTGGTCAGGGAAAAAGAAATAAAGTGAATGGGTTAAATAGACAATCTGAGAAGAAAAACTGAAAAGAATGTGTAGAACATCAAAGAACATCATTTTAACTTTAGCATATAAAATATTACATATAACTTAACATACTAAAAGTACATGTAATTTTCATTGTATATTTTCATTATTAGAATAAAACTGCACTGTTCTTTTTTATATTGCTTTATGTCTTAATCTCAGCAGGGAAAGTTCTTAAGTCCTTGCCACTTTCTTTAAAAACACTTTCGTTTCTTTTTCCTACATTTTCTTCTACAATCACCTTGTATATACCATGAAAATTATTTTGATACTTTTGTTTGCTTAATATCACAGTAAATCTTTACAATATCCAGGGAAAAGAGGTAATTATGCTTCCTTTATTTTTCTAAAATTTTTCTGATATATTTTTCTAAAAGGTTAACCACACTTCTATTTAACTTAATTATTTAGCAAATTTCATTGAGGTGTCAACCATGGAAGGAAAGTTCTTTCTGGTATAATTTAGCTAGTTATTCTAAGCTAAAAGGAAGGTAATTGCTTTTGTGTATTAATAATCACTTTACAAAAAGCTAACCATTTTACTAAATCCTGGTTACTTCAGGTAAATGAGTTGATTGAATTAACTTCATCAGATTTCGAATGTATTGAGTTTAAGCTCAAATAACATTTAGTTAAAGAGTTATTCTCTGAACAACTTCGAGCTAAAGTAGACTTTGACTATGGCACGTTTCCCAAAATCAACTCTGCCCCTTCGTAATTGTCACCATAAATTTTAAAGTATTGAAATCACACAAACTATGTTTTTTAGCACAATAGTATAAAGATAGAAATACAAATAACATTGTCAATTATAACATCAAAAACTAAAATATGAAGATAGTTTTATAATTTCTTTTGGGGGGAGAATTAGGAAATACAATACTAAATGCTTCATTGGGAAATAGGAAATCAGGACCATTGTAAATTTGAAAATTGACTTTTTACAAAGTTACAGTAATTAAGCCAGGATGGTATGGCAACTGGCAGAGAGAAGCAGACAACTGGATCATCAATAAACAGATTCATAAGTATATGATCATTAGTTTTATTTTTACACAAAGGAAACACTAAGATTTAGTGGGGAAAATGTGTTCTTTTTAATCAATTGAATTAGTTCAATTGATAAAAATATGGAAGAAAATACCTCATGTCATATACAAAAGTCAATTTCATGTAAATTGTAAAATACATTACCAAATTTGCTGCAGGCAAAATGCACTAACCAAAACTAAAAATACTGATAAACTGAACTGTTACAATTAAGAATTTGTTATTATTTAAAAACACCAAGACAACATTGAGAATGTGAAAAAATCAACCTTCCAAATAAAATATTTACATATATCTGGATAGAGGGTAGTATACAGAATATATTACTTTACTTAAGACATCAATCGAAAAAAGATAAACAGTGCAATAAAAATGTACCTATGTTGAACCATCTTTGCATCCCAGGGATAAATCCCAGCTCATCATGTTGTGCCATCTTTTTAATGTGCTGTTGAATTTGGTTTGCAAGAATTTTCTTGAGGATTTAGCATCTATGTTCATCAAGATAATGGTCTGTGATTTTATTTTTTTGTAGTGTTTGTTTTGTTTTGTTTTGTTCTTGGTTTTTGTTTGTTTGTTTTTTGATGGAGTCTTGCTTTGTCGTCCAGGCTGGAGTGCAGTGGCATGATCTCGGCTCACTGCAAACTCCACCTCCTGGGTTCAAGTGACTCTCCTGCCTCAGCCTCCCGAGTAGCTGGGACTATAGGCCTGCACCACAACACCCAGTTAATTTTTGTATTTTAAGTAGTGTTTTTGCCTGGCCTCAATATAGGGTTAATCCTGGCTTTGTAAAGTGAGTTTGAAAGTGTTCCTCACTTTTCATTTTATTGAACAGCTTAAGAAGCATTGGCATTCATTTTCTTCATGTTTGATACAATTCACCAGTAAAACCATTTGATCCGGGATTTTCTTTGCTGAAGTATTTTTGATTATTTATCAATCTCCTTACTCATTTTTGATCTATTTAGATTTTCCGTTTCTTCACAATGCAGTCTTGGTAGTTTTTATGTGTCCAGGAATTCATCCAATTTTTCTGAATTATCGAACTTGTTTGCATATAAATGTTCATAGTGTTATCCTATAATCCCTTATAATGTCTTCCCTTTTATTTGTAATTTTGTTTGAGTCCTCTTTATTTTTTCCTTAGTTAACTTAGCTGAAGGTTTGCCAATTTTATCTTTTCAGAAAACCAACCCTTATTTTTATTGCTCTTTATTATTGCTTTTCTAGTCTCTATTAATTTTATTTCTGCTCTGATGATTGCTATTTTCTTTCTTTACTATTTCTGAGTTCAATTTGTTCTTCTTTTACTAAAGCTCCTTTATAGCAAAGGGAATAATTAACATAGTACAAAAGCCAACTCTGGAATAGAAGAAAATATTTACAAACCATCTATCTGATAACCAATTATTCTTTAAAATACATAATAAACTCCTACAACTCAATGCCAAAGAGTCAATAACCCTATTGAAAACTTGGCTAGGGTCCGGGCATGGGCTCACACCTGTAATCTCTGCACTTTGGGAGGCCGAGATGGGTGGATCACCTGAGGTTAGGAGTTTGAGACCAGCCTGACCAACATGGCAAAACTCCATCTCTACTAAAAATACAAAAATTAGCCAGGCGTGGTGGTGCACGCCTATAGTCCCAGGTACTAGGGAGGCTGAGGCAGGAGAATTGCTTGAATCTGGGAGGCAGAGCTTGCAGCGAATGGAGATCATACTACTGCACTTCATCTTGGGCTACAGAGGGAGACACCATCTCAAAAAAAAAAAAAAAAAAAAAAAAAAAAAAAAAAACAGGTTAAGAATTCGAATAGAAATTTCTCTGACTGGGTGCGGTGGCTCACGCCTGTAATCCCAGCACTTTGGGAGGCCAAGGCAGGCAGATCACGAGGTCAGGAGTTTGAGACCAGCCTGACCAACAAGGTGAAACCCCGTTTCTACTAAAAAAAAAAAAAAATACACATATTACCTGGGCATGGTGCTGTGTGCCTGTAATCCCAGCTACTCAGGAGGCCGAGGTGGGAGAATTGTTTGAACCCAGGAGGCGGAGGTTGCAGTGAGACAAGATGGTGACACTGCACTCCAGCCTGGGTGACAGAGTGAGACTCAGTTGCAAAAAAAAAAAAAAAAGGAATTTCTTTGAAGCAGTCACCAGCACCAGGTTCATGAAAGGATATTCAACATCACTAATCATCAGGGAGATGCTGATCAAAATCATAGTGAGATATCATCTCACAACTGTCAGATGACTATTACTATTAAACAAAATATAATATTGGCATGGACATGGAGGAATTGAAACCCTTATACACTGTTGGTGAGAATGTATGCTACTATGAAAAACAGTATGGAGATAACTCAAAAAATTAAAAATAGAACTCTCATCTGATCCAGCAATCCAAATTCTGTGTATGTATCCAGTAAATTTAAAATCAGGATCTTGAGATATCTACAACCCCATGATCACTGCAGTATTGTTTCACAAGGCAAACTATGGAAAAAACAGAAATATATACTGACAGATGAATGGATAAAGAAAAGTATATATATATAAATATACTTTATATATATGTGATATATATACTTTATATATGTGATGTGTGTATATGTGTGTGTGTGTGTATATATATATATACACACACTTTAAAATCCTATCCTTTGTGACACCATTGATGAACTTGGAGAATCTTATACCAAGTGAAATAAACCAGTACAAGGACTGCATGATTCCATTTTTGTGGGATATCGAAAACAGTCAAACTCATAGAAGCAAATAATAGAATAATGGTTGTCAGGAGCTTGTGGGAGGGAAAATGTGAAATTGTTGCTTAATGAGTATAGGGTTTCTGGTCTGCAAAGCAAATGAGTTCTAGAGATTTTCTGGGTTATGTAATACCTGTAGTTAACACCAGAGTGTTGTGCATTTAAAGCATGTTAAAAGGATACATCTCATGTTATGTGCTTTTACCACAAACAAACAAACAAACAAAAACACAAGCAAAGCTTTGGAGGTAAGGGATATGGTTAGTATCCTGTTCCTTGATCATGGTGAGTGTATGCATGTTTTCAAACTCGCAAAAATTATACATTAACTATGTGCAATTTTAAAAATATAATCTAGACCTCAAATGCTAAAAATATCATGAGAAAAACTCTGCACAACTTCATTCAAAATATTATGTTAAAAATTATTTGGCAGGTACACTTCATGATTGTTATAAAAAGTGACATATCCAACTATTAACCTGAAATCAAATATTTGAAAATTAATGATTCTCAATGACCTTGTCATTGTTCTCCTGTAACCAGCTATATTTGATATGAATTACTTTAAGCATATCATATTTTATTATATAATTGCCAAGTTTTAATCTTTTATGGAAGATTCTTTTTTTTTTTTTTTTTTTTTTTTTTTTTTGTTTTTTTTTTTTTCTCTCTTTTTTTTTTTTTAATTTATTTATTATTATTATACTTTAAGTTGTAGGGTACATGTGCATAACGTGCAGGTTTGTTACATATGTATACTTGTGCCATGTTGGTCTGCTGCACCCATCAACTCGTCATTTACATCAGGTATAACTCCCAATGCAATCCCTCCCCCCTCCCCCCTCCCCATGATAGGCCCCGGTGTGTGATGTTCCCCTTCCTGAG
>NW_020253368.1:0-1361 GCF_003255815.1 Theropithecus gelada
AGTTGAAATGAAGGAAAAAATCTTAAGGGCAGCCAGAGAGAAAGGTCAGGTTACCCACAAAGGGAAGCCCATCAGACTAACAGCAGATCTCTCGGCACAAACTCTACAAGCCAGAAGAGAGTGGGGGCCAATATTCAACATTCTTAAAGAAAAGAATTTTAAACCCAGAATTTCATATCCAGCCAAACTAAGTTTCATAAGTGAAGGAGAAATAAAATCCTTTACAGATAAGCAAATGCTTAGAGATTTTGTCACCACTAGGCCTGCCTTACAAGAGACCCTGAAGGAAGCACTAAACATGGAAAGGAACAACCGGTACCAGCCATTGCAAAAACATGCCAAAATGTAAAGACCATCGAGGCTAGGAAGAAACTGCATCAACTAACGAGCAAAATAACCAGTTAATATCATAATGGCAGGATCAAGTTCACACATAACAATCTTAACCTTAAATGTAAATGGACTAAATGCTCCAATTAAAAGACACAGACTGGCAAACTGGATAAAGAGTCAAGACCCATCAGTCTGCTGTATTCAGGAGACCCATCTCACATGCAGAGACATACATAGGCTCAAAATAAAGGGATGGAGGAAGATCTACCAAGCAAATGGAGAACAAAAAAAAGCAGGGGTTGCGATCCTAGTCTCTGATAAAACAGACTTTAAACCATCAAAGCTCAAAAGAGACAAAGGAGGCCATAACATAACAGTAAAGGGATCAATTCAACAGGAAGAGCTAACTATACTAAATATATATGCACCAAATACAGGAGCACTCAGATTCATAAAGCAAGTCCTTAGAGACTTACAAAGAGACTTAGACTTCCATACTTACAAAGAGACGACTTAGACTCCCATAATAATGGGAGACTTCAACACGCCACTGTCAACATTAGACAGATCAACAAGACAGAAAGTTAACAAGGATATCCAGGAATTGAACTCAACTCTGCACCAAGCGGACCTAATAAACATCTACAGAACTCTCCACCCCAAATCAACAGAATGTACATTCTTCTCAGCACCACATCACACTTATTCCAAAATTGACCACATAGTTGGAAGTAAAGCACTCCTCAGCAAATGTAAAAGAACAGAAATTATAACAAACTCTCTCTCAGACCACAGTGCAATCAAACTAGAACTCAGGACTAAGAAACTCAATCAAAACTGCTCAACTACATGGAAACTGAACAACCTGCTCCTGAACGACTACTGGGTACATAACGAAATGAAGGCAGAATTAAAGATGTTCTCTGAAACCAATGAGAACAAAAATACAACATACCAGAATCTCTGGGACACATTTAAAGCAGTGTGTAGAGGGAAATTTATAGCACTAAATGCCCACAAGAGAAAGC
>NW_020253369.1:0-1362 GCF_003255815.1 Theropithecus gelada
AAGCTTTCTGAGAAACTTCTTTGTGTTCTGTGAAATCATCTCACAGAGTTACAGCTTTCCCCTCAAGAAGCGTTTCGCTAAGACAGTTCTTGTTTAATTTGCAAAGTGATATTTGAAAGCCCATAGAGGGCTATGGTGAAAAAGGAAATATCTTCAGATGAAACCTGGAAAGAAGCTTTCTGAGAAACTGCTTAGTGTTCTCTTAATTCGTCTCACAGAGTTACATCTGTATTTCGCGGATCTCTTTGCTAGCCTTATTTCTGTGGAATCTGAGAACAGATATTTCGGATCGCTTTGATGATTCTAGGGACAAAGGAAATATCCTCCGAAAACAAAGAGAAAGAAGCTTTCTGAGAAACTTGTTTGTATTCTGTGAAATCATCTCAGAGAGTTACAGCTTTCCCCTCAAGAAACCATTCGCTAAGACAGTTCTTGTGGGATTGGCAAAGTGGTACTTGGAAGTCCATAGAGGGCTATGGTGAAAAAGGAAATATCCTCAGATGAAATCTGGAAAGAAGCTTTCTGAGAAACTGCTTAGTGTTCTGTTAATTCATCTCACAGAGTTACATCTCTGTTTCGTGGATCTCTTTGCTAGCCTTATTTCTGTGGAATCTGAGAAGAGATATTACTTATTCCTTTGAAGACTATAGGGCTAAAGGGAATATCCTCTGATAACAAACAGTAAGAAGCTTTCTGAGAAACTTGTGTTATGTGAAATCATCTCTCAGAATTACAGCTTTCCCCTCTAGAAGCCTGTCGCCAACACAGTTCTTGTGGAATTGGCAAAGTGATATTTGGAAGCCCATAGAGGGCTACGGTGAAAAAGGATATATACTCAGATGAAATCTTGAAAGAAGCTTTCTGAGAAACTGCTTAGTGTTCTGTTAATTCATCTCACAGTGTTACATCTGTATTTCCTGGATCTCTTTGCTAGCCTTATTTCTGTGGAATCTGANTGTGGAATCTGAGAACAGATATTTCGGATCCCTTTGAAGACTATAGGGCCAAAGGAAATATCCTACGATAACAAAGAGAAAGAAGCCTTCTGAGAAACTTCTTTGTGATCTGTGAAATCATCTCACAGAGGTACAGCTTTCCCCTTAAGAAGACTTTCGCTAAGACAGTTCTTGTGGAATTGGCAAAGTGATATTTGGAAGCCCATAGACGGCTATGGTGAAAAAGGAAATATCCTCCGATGAAATCTGGAAAGAATCTTTCTGAGAAACTGCTTAGTGTTCTGTTAATTCATCTCACAGAGTTACATCCGTATTCCGTGGATCTCTTTGCTAGCCTTATTTCTGTGGAATCTCAGAACAGATATTTCGAATGCCTTTGAAGACTATAGGGCCAAAGGAAATATCC
>NW_020253370.1:0-1361 GCF_003255815.1 Theropithecus gelada
ATGAGCCTCTGCGCCCGGGCCTGAATTTGAAATTCTGTATTAGTTTAGTGAAAACTCTAAAATATATAGAAAGTAAAAATAATTACCAAAACTGTTCAATGATGCAAAACAACACATACAGTGAGATCTTATATCCTAAAATATATAGACCTAAACATGTTATTTTAAAAATCAGGCAGAAACATAAGGGGCTGTATAGACACCTTTCAAAATAAGCTTTCTGGCCGGGAGTGGTGGCTCATGCTGTAATCCCAGCACTCTGGGAAGCCGAGGTGGGGAGATCACCTGAGGTCAGGAGTTCAGGACCAGCCTGGCCAACATGGTGAAACCCCATCTCTACTAAAAATACAAAAATTAGCTGAGCATGATGGTGGGCACCTGTAATTCCAACTACTCAAGAGGCTGAGGCAGGGAGAACTGCTTGAACCTGGAAGGCGGAGGTTGAAGGGAGCTGAAACATGCCATTGTACTCCACTCTGGGCGACAGAGCAAGACTCCATCTCAAGAAAAATAATAATATTAAATAAAATAAAATAAGCTTTCTAGGTTGGGCACAGTGGAAGGGCAAAAGACTCACCACATATAAGAGGAGGGAGGGGAAAAGGGAGAAAGGGAAGGAAGCCTTTCTTTGGGAGGCTGAGGCGGGCACATCACTTGAGGTCAGGAGTTCGAGACCAGCCTAGCCAAAATGGCAAAACTCTGTCTCTACTAAAAAGACAAAAATTAGCCAGACTTGGCGGTGCACATCTGTAATCCCAGCTACTTGGGAAACTGAGGCAGGAGAATCACTTGAACCTGGAAGGCAGAGGTTGTACTGAGCCGAGATCGCACCACTGCACTGCAGTCTAGGTGACAGAGCGAGACTCCATTTCAAAAAAAACAAACAAACAAAAAAACAAAAAACACTTTTTGCAGGGGTATGGGGTAGACAGGAATCGAGGCAGAGAGAGCAGTGGGGATATACATAAAATCACCCTCCAGAGCTGTGCTGTCCAATAAGACTCCACTACTTGGGAGGCTGAGGTGGGAGGATCATTTGAGCCCTGAAGGTCGAGGCTGCAGTGAGCTGAGATTATGCCACTGCACTCCAGTCTGGGTGACAGAGTGAGACCCTATCTTCAAAAAAAAAATTAGATGGGCATGGTGGTGGTCAGGACCAGTCTGACCAACATGAAGAAAACCTGTTTCTACTAAAAATACAAAAGTAGCCAGGTGTGGTGGCACATGATTGTAATCCCACCTACTCAGGAGGCTGAGGCAGGAGAATCCTTTGAACCCAGGAGATGGAGGTTGCAGTGAGCTGAGATCATGCCATGGCACTCCAGCCTGGCAACAGAGCGAGACTCTGTCTCAAAAAAAAA
>NW_020253371.1:0-1361 GCF_003255815.1 Theropithecus gelada
CTCACAGAGTTACAGCTTTCCCCTCAAAAGCCTTTCTCTAAGACAGTTGTTGTGGAATTGGCAAAGTGATATAAGGAAACCCGTAGAGTGCTATGGTGAAAAAGGAAATATCCTCAGATGAAATCTGGAAAGAAGCTTTCTAAGAAACTGCTGAGTGTTCTGTTAATTCATCTCACAGATTTACATCCGTATTTCGTGGATCTCTTTGCTAGCCTTATTTCTGTGGAATCTGAGAACAGATATTTCGGATCCCTTTGAAGAGTATAGGGCCAAAGGAAATATCCTCCGATGAGAAAGAGAAAGAAGCTTTCTGAGAAACTTCTTTGTGTTCTGTGAAGTCATCTCGCAGAGTTACAGCTTTCCCCTCAAGAAGCCTTTCGCTAAGACAGTTCTTGTGTAATTGGCAAAGTGATATTTGGAAGCCCATAAGGGGCTACGGTTAAAAAGGAAATATACTCAGACGAAATCTGGAAAGAACATTTCTGAGAAACTGCTCTGTGATGTGTCATTTCTACTGACAGAGTTACGTCTTTATTTCGTGGATCTCTTTGCTAACCTTATTTCTGTGGAATCTGAGAACAGATATTTCGGATTCCTTTGAAGACTATAGGGCCAAAGGAAATATCCTCCGATAACAAACAGTAAGAAGCTTTCTGAGAAACTTCTTTGTGTTGTGTGAAATCATCTCACAGAGGTACAGCTTTCCCCTCAAGAAGCCTTTCTCTAAGACAGTTCTTTTGGAATTGGCAAAGTGATATTTGGAAGCCCATAGAGGGCTATGGTGAAAAAGGAAATATCCTCATATGAAATGTGGAAAGAAGATTTCTGAGAAACTGCTTAGTGTTCTGATAATTCATCTCACAGAATTACATCACTATTTCATTGATCTCTTTGCTAGCCTTAATTCTGTGGAATCTGAGAACATATATTTTGGATCACTTTGAAGACTATAGGGCCAAAGGAAATAAACTCCGATAACAATGAGAAAGAATCCTTCTGAGAAAGTTCTTTGTGTTCTGTGAAATAATCTCACAGAGCTACAGCTTTCCCCTAAGGTAGCCTTTCGCTAAGACAGTTTTTGTGGAATTGGAAAAGTGATATTTGGAAGCCCATAGAGGGCTATGGTGAAAAAGCAAATATCCCCAGCTGAAATCTGGAAAGAAGCATTCTGAGAAACTGCTTAGAGTTCTGTTAATTCATCTCACAGAGTTACATCTGTATTTCGTGGATCTCTTTGCTAGCCTTATTTCTGTGAAATCTGAGAACCGATACTTCGGATCCCTTTGAAGACTATAGGGCCAAAGGAAATATCCTCCGACAACAAAGAGAAGGAAGCTTTCTGAGAAAGTCCTTTGTGTTCT
>NW_020253372.1:0-1360 GCF_003255815.1 Theropithecus gelada
GGTAGTCCGGAGGCAACGGGAGCGTCCTCCCACTGTCACGCGGAGTGTGGGGTATGGCAGTTTTCAGGGAGGTTGGACGTCTCCTAGTCCCCTGTGCTGAGGTCACAAGTGATGGACGGGGGAAGCCCTGACGCAGCCCCGTTTTTAGGCAGGGACTCCTGGAGCCTGCAGGACGGGGGAAAACTTACCCAGCAGTGATCGAATTGAGTCTTGGATTTGGTGAAAGGGCTCCCGGCTCAGAGAGGAGGTCCTGGCTCGGGGAGAGGAGAGCCTGCCTGAACCAGCAGGGGTCCAGGAAGGGGTCTCCTCCTGGGTTTTCGGCACCAATGTAATGTAATGGGGAGCTGAGCAAGAAGACACGAGGCAGATGAGAACTGAGGTAGCCTTTATTGGGCTCGCGGGTGAGGTTCACCAACTGGTGAACCTCCTCCCCTAAGAGGAGGGCCGAGGAAGTCGCGCTTGGGGGGGGTATCAGGGGCCTTTTATAAGGTGAGGTAGGCAGGGTTTGTAGGTTTCAGTTTTCCTGAGTTAGGTTTCGATTTCTGAGGAATGATGTGTCCAGGAGCTTGCGCAGAGTGGGGTTTTTGTGGCGGGCACAGGCTTTTTTCATGCACTGAGAGTCTTAGCAGGAAGTGAAGGGTGGGAAGTCCTAACAAAAGGCCTGCGGGAAGACCTAACAAAGGGCCTGCCATGCCGGGTGATACTGCCATGTTGGGTCTAGATTCCTGCCTAACACCTATCATTGTCCCTCCTGCTGTGTTCTCAGGTAACAGATGATTGACTATTTCTTTACCTCCTGTTTTTGCCTAATTAGCATTTTAGTGAGCTCTCCTTACTATCTGATTGGTTGGGTATGAGCTAAGTTGCAAGCCCCCTGTTTAAAGGTGGAAGCAGTCACTTTCCCAGCTAGAGTTAGGGATTCTTAGTCGGCCTAGAACATCCAGCTAGTTCTGTCTCTCACAACCAAGCCCCACCATTGACCTCTTGTCCCTTTGCACACTTGTACTCCACAGGTGGGACAGGACCTGTTCAACCATCAGTTCATCATGGGTGTTTTTGTCAACTGCTTATTAATTGATTCAGGGATATTTGCCCCAAATCAAAGGTGAGGAAATGACTGTGGGTGAGGAGCCCTTACCTGGCCAATCCCTTTTCCTTTTGAGCCCCAGCCTAGGTGGGGGTGGGTGGAATATCTTATATTGGACAATTTGGGGGCTAGAAAGGCAGAGAATCTCTTGGGGGCAGTGCTGGTGTATTCTGTTTCCTCTTGCACTCAAAGCCCAATGAGGATTTGAGGACCAAAAGTCATGGATTCATCCCCTTAGAGGACATGTGTTTGGGAAAGTAGTGAGTGGAGGGC
>NW_020253373.1:0-1360 GCF_003255815.1 Theropithecus gelada
AAAAAAAAAAAAAAAAAAAAAAAAAAGTTGGGACCACAAGTGTGCATGACTCCACCCGGCTATTTTTTAAATTTTTTTGTAGACACGAGCTTTTGCTCTGTTGCCCAGGCTGGTCTTCAACTTCTGGGCTCAAGTGATTTTTCCCACCTTGGCCTCTCGAAGTGCTGAGATTACAGGTGTGAGCCACCCCACTCAGCCCTAAAAAAATTGCTTCATACCATAATCTGACAACGACATTTCCACAGCTTTTGGTAAAATGCTCTTCTAGTAAAATCTTATCTATTGTATAATAAATATATATCAATAAATATTTGAACAAATACTGATTTTATAATAAACACTTTTCTACAATAATTTTCATGGAACTAGGGTAAAATATATCTCAGGCAACTTCATTAGACACTTCACTAAACAGTAATTCACAAGCATTTTCAACAATCACAGGTGCAGTGAAACCTACATGTCCAGCCAAGAGGAATGTAACCAGCTATCACCACCAAGAAAACTGGGGTCTTTCCCAACCAAGAAGTGCTCCCTCATTTGGCACCGGGTGGAAGTTCAAACCACAAGTATGTACCCAAACCCCAGCCTTACCCTTCAACAATCATAACACCCAAAGTAGTCACCTATCCCAGTTCTTTCATGACATTTTTGGACCAACTGGGGAAGTCTAAGCTGCTTTCCTCAGAAAGCCTTATTATGTAATAAACATTCTCAGACCACTTCAGTATATAGCATCATCATTCCCAATATCCAAGTCAAACCTTAGGCGGACGTCAAACAAGTTCTAGTGGAGGCCAGGTGCATGGCTCACGCCTGTAATCCTAACACTTTGGGAAGCTGAGGTGATTTGAGCCCAAGAGTTGCAGTCCAGCTGGGCAACATTGTGAAACCTCTTTAACGAAAAACAACCCAAAATTAGCTGGGTGTGCTGGTGTGCGCCTGCAGTCACAGCTATTCATGAGGCTAAGGTAGGAGGATCACTTGAGCCGGGGAGGTTGAGGCTGCAGTGAACCCTAATTGTGCCACTGCACTCCAGCCTGTGCAAGAGACCTTGTCTCAAATTTTTAAAAAAATTTTTTTCAAGGTTCTAGTGGAGTGGGCAAAAGTTCAAATTACCACAAAGGTTGTGAGGGTGAATATATGAAGTTCCAAGTTAAAATACCAAACAAAACAAAACACAATTCCCTTCTGTGTGTCCACCCTTACGAGGCAATTTATGAACATTAATAATTTCAAATTATGTCACTGAGCACAAGAACAAAAAAGAGATTGTTACACTATTTTTAACCTTATCCCCACATTTTATCTCGTAATATTTGTCATATTTGTATTTTTGCTTCATAAAAATGAAAGTGTG
>NW_020253374.1:0-1360 GCF_003255815.1 Theropithecus gelada
GATATTTGCTTTTTCACCATAGCCCTCTAAGGGCTTCCAAGTATCACTTTGCCAATTCCACAAGAAGTGTCTCACCGAAAGCCTTCTTGAGAGGAAAGCTTTAACTCTGCTAGATGATTTCACAGAACACAAAGTCGTTTCTCAGAAAGCTTCTTCCTGTTTGTTATCGGAGGATATTTCCTTTGGCCCTATAGACTTCAAAGGGATCTGAATTATCTGTTCTCAGATTCCACAGAAATAAGGCTAGCAAAGAGATCCACGAAATACAGATGTAACTCGGTGACTGGAAGTCACACATCACAGAGCAATTCTCAGAAATCTTCTTCCAGATTTCATCTGAGGATATTTGCTTTTTCACCATAGCCCTCTATGGGCTTCCAAATATCACTTTGCTAATTCCACAAGAACTGTCTTACTGAAAGGCTTCTTGAGGGGAAAGCTGTAACTCTGTGAGATGATTTCGCAGAACACAAAGAAGATTCTCAGAAAGCTTCTTTCTCTTTGTTATCGGATGATATTTCCTTTGGCCCTATAGTCTTCAAAGGGATCCGAAATATCTGTTGTCAGATTCCACAAAAATAAGGCCAGCAAAGAGATCCACGAAATACAGATGTAACTCTCTGAGATTAATTCACAGAACACTAAGCAGTTTCTCAGAAAGCTTCTTTCCCAATTACATCTGAGGATATTTGCTTTTTCACCATAGCCCTCTATGGGCTTCCAAATATCACTCTTCCAATTCCACAAGAACTGTCTTAGCGAAAGGCTTCTTGAGGGGAAAGCTGTAACTCTGTGAGATGATTTCGCAGAACACAAAGAAGATTCTCAGAAAGCTTCTTTCTCTTTGTTATCGGAGGATATTTCCTTTTTCCCTATAGTCTTCAAAGGGATCCGAAATATCTGTTCTCAGATTCCACAGATATAAGGCTAGCAAACAGATCCACGAAATACAGATATAACTCTGTGAGATGAATTAACAGAACACTAAGCAGTTTCTCAGAAAGCTTCTTTCCAGATTTCATCTGAGGATATATGCTTTTTCACCACAGCCCTCTATGGGATTCCAAATATCACTTTGCCAATTCCACAAGAACTGTCTTAGTGAAAGGCTTCTTGAGGGGAAAGCTGTAACTCTGTGAGATGATTTTACAGAAATCAAAGAAGTTTCTAAGAAAGCTTCCCTCTCTTTGTTATCGGAGGATACTTCTTTTGGCCCTATAGTCTTCAAAGGGATCCGAAATATCTGTGCTAAGATTCCACAGAAATAAGGCTAGCAAAGAGATCCACGAAATACAGATGTAACTCTGTGAGATGAATTAACAGAACACTAAGCAGTTTCTCCGAAAGCTTCTTTCCAGAT